>NC_088341.1:12287500-12587500 GCF_036884655.1 Musa acuminata AAA Group
ACTTCTTTAGAAATAAAGCAATTAAGAAAAACACTTTTAATATCAATTTGAAATAATTTAAAATTATTACTACTAGCATAGGCAAGGAGTATCCTTATGGCTTCTAATCGAGCCACATGAGTGAAGGTTTCTTCGTAATCGATACCTTCTTCTTGGTTGAAACTTTTGGCCACTAATCTAGCTTTATTTCTAACTAGGATACCAGATTCATCTTGCTTGTTTCTGAAGACTCATTTAGTACCAATAACTAAATGGTCATTTAGCCTTGGAACAAGCTTCCACACCTCATTTTTTTCTCAAATTGATTCAAATTTTCTTGTATTGCGATGACCCATAAAACATCTTTCATGGTCTCATCAATGCATTTAGGTACAATTTGGGAGAGAAAAGTAGCGTTGGCACAAAAATTTTTAAAAGAAGAATGAGTTTGAACCCCTTTCGATGTGTCTCCTATAATTAGCTCCTTAGGATGAGCATCTACATACTTCCATTCCTTTGGTAAAGAAGGTTCGGAAGAAGATGCATCCAAGTTGCTAGATGAAGAAGGGGAATCATTAAAATTCAAAGTATCAAAATTAAGATTACTATCAAAATCATTTTTCTTAACTTTGGAATTTTTATTAAAAACAACATGAATAGATTCTTCTATAATCAAAGTTCTTTTGTTAAAGATACGAAATACTTTAGAAACAAAAGAATAGCCAAGAAAAATTCCTTCATCAGATTTTACATCAAATTTACCTAAGGCATCTTTTTCATTCAAAATAAAACATTTACATCCGAAAACTTTAAAGTATGAAACGTTGGGTTTTTCGTTGTTCCACAACTCATAAGGAGTCTTGGAAAGTAGTGGCCTTACTAGAACCCTATTCATAACATATCATGTCGTATTTAAGGCTTCGGCCTAAAAATATTTGGGTAGCTATGTTCGTTTAACATGGTTCTTGCCATTTTTTGTAAGTTTCTATTCTTTCTTTCTACTACTCCATTTTATTGAGGATTTCTTAGAGTAGAGAAGTTGTGGTTGTATCCATTATATTCATAAAATTCTTAGAAATTATGGTTTTGAAATTCACCACCGTGATCACTTCGAATTGATGAAATCATAAAACCCTTTTCATTTTGAACAAACTTACAAAACTTAGAGAAATACCTAAAGCATTCACTTTTGTGTGCCAAAAAATAAGTCCATATGTATCTACTATAATCATCCATGATGGCAAATATGTATTTGCTACATCCTAGGCTTGATGTAGCAATTGATCCGAACAAGTCCATATGGATCAATTGCAAAGGTCTAGAGGTACTTATTTGGTTCTTAGGTTTAAAGCTACATTTTATTTGTTTTCCCAATTGACATGCATTACACACATTATCTTTGACGAACTTGATATGAGGAATTCCTCTTACAAGTTCTTTAGATGAAATTTGAGAGATTAGTTTCATGCTAACATGACCTAATCTACTATGCCAAAGCCAAGCATCATCATTCAAAATCAAAAAGCACATTTCATTACAAAAATCATCAATCTCTATAGTGTATACATTATTTTGTTTTAGGGCAATCATAAATATGTTTTTGTGTGATTTTTTAACAATACAAGCATTAGATTTAAATCTAACGATATATTCTTTATCACATAATTGACTAATACTCAAAAGGTTATATTTTAAACCATCAACTAACAATACATCTTCAATAAGAAGGTTGGATTTGTTATCTATGGTTCCTTTGCCAATGATTTTACCCTTGTTGTTGTCTTCGAAGGTGACATATCCTTCGTCTAGGCTAGTGAGCTTAGAGAAATGAGATGGATCTCCGGTCATATGCCTTGAGCATCCACTATCAAGGTACCATCTCTTGCTCCTAGCTTGTGATGGTATATTTTTCTTTAAAAAAGGATGATTTTTAGGTACCCATTTGACCTTGGGTGCCTCAAAAATCGATCTACATATCTTATCATGTTGCATTGAGTCATTTAAGGTTCTTTTATAAACCCAAATCAATCTATGTGGACTATATCTTTTAAGTGAACATTTATAGGTAATATGTTTGAGTTTGCAACAAAAGTTGCATTTGATGTGAGGTGAAACATGCAAGGTCGACCCTTTAACAAAGGTGGTTGGATTTTGATGAGAGCTACTCACAAATCCGATTCCACTTCTCCTATGAACGTGACCCTTATTGGTAAGGATCATGTTCAAAGACTTGCTACCAACCTCAAATTTTTCTAAGATTTCTTTGAGTAGCAAGTTTTCATTTTTAAGTATTTCTAGTTCATCACATTTCGTATAAGGAGTTAAACTACTATTATGCTTAACCTTTAATCTATCGAAATCACAAGAGAAGCATGCTTCTTTTTTAACAATTTATATTTTTTATTAATTGATTTGCCTTCATCAAATAAATCATGAAAAGAATTTAATAGTTCATTAAAGGATAAATTTGCATCAAATGAACTTGTTACCTCATCTCAAATGACCATTAGTGCATAGTGAGCAACTTGCTCGGTGATGGTGAGCTCCTCTTCTTCGGATGCACTTGAGTCATCCCATATTGCTTTGAGAGCCTTCTTCTTTAGTTGCCTTTTCTTGGCTAGAGGACATTCGCTCTTGTAATGTCCCAGCTTCTTGCATTTGTAGCATATTACTTAATCTTTCTTGGGTTTAAATTTATTCCTTTTTATTCTTTTTTTGAATTTTCTTGTTAAGAGTGACAAATCTTCATCAAGGTCCTCATCACTTAAGTTTTCTTTCAAGTGATCTTCTTGGGTTCTTAGTACCATATCCTTCCTGTTATTTGGAAGGGTGTCCTCAAGCTCTTCATGAGCTTTACAAGTTATTTCATAGGTCATTAGCGATCTAATTAGTTCTTCGAGAGGAAAATTATTCAGATCTTTGGCCTCTTGAATGACCGTTACTTTAGGGTTCCAACTCTTTGGAAGGGATCTTAAAATTTTATTAACAAGTTCAAAATCCGAGAAACTTTTACCAAGTCCTTTTAGACCATTGACGACATCAATAAATCGGGTGTACATATCTCTAATAGTCTCACTCGGTTTCATCCAAAACAACTCATAAGTGCACACTAAAAGATTAATTTTTGACTCCTTCACTCTACTAGTGCCTTCATGAGTCACTTCGAGTATGTGCCAAATATCGAAAACTGTTTAACAAATCAACACTCGATTAAACTCGTTTTTATCTAATGCACAAAATAAGGCATTCAAAACCTTGACATTTAAAGTGAAAGTCCTTTTCTCCAACTCATTCCAATCGTTCATTGGAAGAGAAGACTTTTAAAAACCATTTTTGACAATGTTCCATAGCTCAAAATCCATTAAAATTAGGAAGATCTTCATTCTAGTCTTCCAATATGTGTAATCCATCCCATTGAACATGGGCGGACGTGTAATTGAATGACCCTCTTGGTTGCTGGCAAATGCCATCTCTCTTGGATTTTAAACCAAACGAGAATGAATCTTGCTCTGATACCAACTGTTACGATCAAGAGCGGCACTAAGAGGGGGGAGTGAATTACTGTAGTGGAAAACTTTCACGATTTCAGAAAATTGTTTGTTTCATTTAAAACCGATTCTGATGAAAATGGTTTCGATTCAATTTATTTCGGACAGAAGTTGAACTTGAAAGCTTTGGTAAAAGTGCAAGAAAAGATTAAGGAGATTTATAGTAAAGTAAATTACATAAATGAAAAGCAAACCGGAATTTAGAGTGGTTTGGTCAAGGTGACCTACATCCACTTTTGGATTCCTCCTGCGACGAGGTCTCCGGCGTCCACTAAAGGCCTTCCTTCAATAGGTGAAGACCGAACACCTCTTTATAGCACTTTCTCTTTTTCCAGAGTTTAGGAGAGAACCCTTACAAGTCTAACACCTCTCTTGAATGATCTCAAAATTTAGAATGGGAGGAGGAGGACTTTAGCACTTGTTTACAACACTTTTACACCCCAATAACTTGAGATTATAATCACACTTTGGTACCTTTTCATGCTAAAAAAAGTGGGGTATTTATATGCCCCAATGACTTTCAAAAATGGAGTCAAAAAGTGTTTCATCTCAGATTTACCGAGTACTGGTGGTACCACCGCCTAACACCTGACACTAGGCGGTACCACCGCCTGACAAAGCTCGGAGACCGAGCTCTGGCGGTACCATTGCCTAACACCTTACACTAGGCAGTACCACTGCTTGACAAAGCTCGGAGACAGAGCTCTGGCGGTACCACCACTTGACAGGGGCAATACCACCGCCTGACAGCAATAATTGCCGACGGTACCACCGTCCAGACTACCTGGGAGACTGGGTTTTCTAAGCGGTGCCATCGCCGACCAAAAATTTAGTGGCTGAATGGGCTACTCAATTCGACCCAATTCAGCCTTGTTAAGGACCCAATTGGCCCCTAATTAAGTTAGTGGGATTACCTCCCAATTCTAACTGAATTTATGTTCTAACTATAATAATTAAGACATGATCACAGCACTTCTTATTCTGGTGTGTCAATTCCTCTTCCGACGAGCTTTCGGCGTACTTCCGGCGAACATCCGACGAACTCTCGGCAATGCTCCGACAGACTCCCAACAAGCTCCTGGATTTTACGATGATCTTCTTGACAAATTCTGATGAACTTCTTTGGTAAGCTCCTAGACTTCTCAATTGGTTCCGACAAAACTTTCGATGAATGTTTGGACTTCTGACAAACCCTTAAACTCCCAACGAGATCTCAATCTCGACTCTCACAAAATACCTGATTTATGTCTTACTGCAATCGTAGTTAATTTTGTACACTTTTCTCAGCATATATATTAGATCAAACAATTTACAATTGACTTCATCATCAAAATCCGAGATTCAACACTAATGTTTTAACTACATTTAAGGCAACCAATTAGTCCGGTATGTCGATTTTTCATTCGGCGAGTCTTCCAACGAGCATCCGGCGAACTCCCGACGAAATCTCGGCGATCTTCCAATGAACACTCGACAATCTTCCGACGAGATTCCAGCAAACTCCAAACGAACTCTCGACGAGCTCCCGACCCACTTCCAATACATCGTTCGAATCTTCGACTCTGGCCCATCAAATGCTTTATGCCTTACCGCTATCGTAGTTAATCATGCACAATTATCTCAACACATAAATTATGTCAAACAATTTATCAATTAATTTCAACATCAAAATCCAAAATTCAGCAATATATTTATATACATATATCTTTGTGTAGGGAATGTGCTGTTGAGCTATCATATTTGGGTGGGCTGAGTTAAAGATTTTGAGGCAACATTATTATCTAAAAAAATACTATATCATTAACAAGGTTCATATGAGTATATTATAGCAAATTAGACACTCTCGTGTCAATCTGCCTTAGTTGAAAAAGGCTTGTCCTCAAGTCCTTATTTGTTTCGTCAACATAATTTTGAAAATGACTTAAATCAACAACATTAAATGTTGGGGACACTCCGTAATCTTCAGGTAGCTCGATCTTATAAGCGTTTTTGCTAATTCTCTTAAATACTTTAAATGGACCATCAGCTTTTGGTTTCAATTTTCCAAATTTGTCCGGTAGAAAACTCTCCTTCCTTTGATGAATCCAAACCAAATCACTAACATTAAACTCCATATGTTTTGTATTTGTTGGCAACTTCCATGTACCTCTCATTTTGCTTTTCTATATTTGCTTTAACACCCTCATATAGCTTCTTTATTTGCTTTACTCTCTCATTAGCATCTCCGCTAAATTGCGTAGTTGTCGAATAAGGAATGAAGTCTAAAGGACCAGTAGGATTAGCACCATAAACAATCTCAAAATGACTCTTACCAATACTATGATGCATAGAACAATTGTAGGCAAACTCAATTTGTGGAAGAATGAGATCCAACTGCTTAATATTCTTGACAACATAGCTTCTAAGCAAATTTCTCGAGCTTCTATTCATTACCTTAGTTTGCCTATTGGTTTGTGAATGATGTGAGCTGCTGAAATTCAAAGAAGTACCCAGCTTCTTCCAAAGAGTTCTCCAAAAATTACTAAGAAATTTTGAATCTCGATCAGACACCATAGTTCTTGGAATACCATACAATTTAACAATCTCCTTAAAATACAAATCAACAATATGAGATGCATCATTCAATTTATTGCAGGGAACAAAGTGAAACATTTTTGAAAATATGTCAACAATAACCATAATAGAATCCTTGTTCCTTTGAGTTCTTGGCAGTCCTAAAACAAAATCAAGACTAATATCCTCCTATGGAGCATTTGGCATAGGCAATGAAGTGTACAATCCATAATTTTGACTTCTTATTTTTGCCAAATGACATATTCGGCATTGCTTTATATGTCTCTCCACATCTCTAAACAGCTTATGCCAATAGAAGTTTGATTGAACAAGAGCTAAAGTCTTGTCTCTACCGAAATATCAACCTAAAATACCACCGTGAGCTTCAGCTAGAATTACTTGTCTCAAAGAACAAGATGGAACACATAAAACATTAACTCAAAAAAGAAAACCATCAAAGATAGAAAATTATTGAAAGGAACCTGATTTACAATTATATCATATTAAGCTGAAATCCAAATCATTCTCACAGAGGTCTTTGAATGTTTTAAATCCAACCACTTTGACATCTATTACTGATAATAAAGAATACTTTCTGCTCAATGCATCAGCAACTACATTTTGAACACCAGATTTGTGCTTGATTGTAAAGTTATAAGATTTCAAAAACTCTACCCAAGCTGCATGCCTATTGTTTAGCTTGTGCTCGTGATTAATGAACTTTAATGCCTCATGATCTAAATATATCACAAATGGCTTAGCAAGAAGATACTAACTCCGATCAGATAAAATTCGATAAATGATATAGAACTCCTTATTATAGGTAGAATATTTCCTTCTTGTATCATTCAGCTTCTCACTAAAAAAAAGCAATGGACTTTCTGTCTTGACTCAAAACAGCACCAATTCCCATATTAGATGCATCACATTCAACCTCAAACACATTGTCAAAATTTGGTAGAACTAAGATACGAGCTCAAAAACATCATTAGCCTGACTAATCTATTTGAATTTCACACATTTCATACATTGAGCGATAATAGAGCTGAAATCCTTGATAAATCTTCTGTAAAAGAAAGTTAAGCCATGAAAACTCCTTACATCATATAATGAAGCAGGTGTTGACCAATTGAGAATAGCTTCTACCTTATTTTGATCCATCATGATTTCATCTTTTGAAACAACATACCCCAAAAATATAACACTAGAAGTAAAGAAATCACACTTCTTTATATTAGAATAAAGCTTTTGTTGCCTCAAAATAAGAAAGATCTCTTTCAAATGATTCATATGCTCCTCTTCGCTTTTGTTGTACACCAATATATTATCAAAGTAAACTACAATAAATATTCTAATGCATAACTTAAATATGTGATTCATAAATCTCATAAAAGCGCTAGGAACATTAGATAGCCTAAATGGCATAACCAACTATTCATATAAGCCTTCTCTAGTTTTAAATGATGTTTTTCACTTATCTTTGGGTCTCATTCTTATTTGGTGATAGTCACTCCTCAAATCAATTTTAGAGAAAATATAAGCACCACACAATCGATCAAGTAAATTATCTAACCTTGGAATAGGAAAACGATAGTCCACTGTGATTTTGTTGATGGTGCGACTGTCCATATATATTCTTCAAGAACTATCCTTCTTAGGCACCAACAAGGCTGGCGCATAAGGACTTATGCTCTCCTGAATTAACCTCTTTTTCACCAACTTATCCACTTACTTTTGAAGTTCTTCATGCTCCTTGGGACTCATTTTGTATGCTACCTTATTAGGTAGAATAGCTCCCGGAATAAGATTAATGTAAAGCTGAATATCTCTCAAAGGTAAAAAGTCATATGGAATCTCTTCCGGTATAACATCTTGAAATTCTTCCAGGATTGGTTTTATGATTGTTGGTGTTTTCTTATGTTGTTCATTCTCCTCTACTATTACTAGGGCCAAAACATGAATACCCTTGTCTAATTCACACTCACCATTGGACATAAAAGCACTAACTTCCTTCTTTGGTGCACTAATTTCGGAAGGTTGTAATGGAGCTAAGATAATCTTCTTTTCATTCACCTTAAATGAATAAGTATGCTTGTAGTCGTCATACAACACCCTTCTATCATAATGCCAAGGTCTTCCCAACAGCAAATGACAAGCATCCATAGGAGCAACATCACACCATACTTCGTCCTTATAATACTTGCTAATAGAAAATGAAACTAAACATCTTTTAGTTACCTTGATATCATTTTTTTTTTGCAACCAACATAATTGGTATGGATATGGATGAGGGATTGTGTCTAACTTTAGCTTTTGTATCATCTCCAAAGATACCGCATTCTCAAAGCTACCGCTGTCAATGATCACCAAGCATACCTTGCCAAGAGAAGTGCATTTAGTGTGAAACACATTTTTTCTTACCCAACTTTCATCCTTGGTCATATAAGACACTTGTAAGCTATGTTGCAATACAATAGACAGACCATGATATGCATAAGTAACGTCTTCCTTATCTTCATCATATTTTGGTTCGTCGTCAGCTTCATCTTGTCACATCCCGAATTTATAAAAAGAATAATAAATAAATATTTTATTATCCATAATTTATATAATAAGCTCTCTCATTTTCTTTTTATTCGTCTTTGAATTCAAATCCTTGTCTTTACAGTAGTAAATATTTTGTTAACCAGAAAAAATGACAACATCTTGTTAATAGGGTCACAAGTCTCTTCCACCCAAGCTTCAGATCTATTACATAGTAGTAAATTACTTTGAAAATAAATATAAAATAAAAATATATTAGCAACCACACATACTTATAGGAACCTCAAGAAAATCATAAAATTAATCTTCAATATTCATGAAATATAAACAAGTATCAATGATTCAATAAAAAAATATATCTATTCATCATAAAACTTATGTATCAAAAAAATGATGATAATTTCTTACATAATAAACAAAATCATGCATCAGCCGCATACAACACATACATAATAACAAAGGTGTACATCACCCGATGGTGCACTCTCCCAATAACGGATGGAGAGGCATATTCCATGGGATGGATTCCTCCCAACGGCGGATGGAGATAATCCATATCGCACTCCCAACAACGGATGGAGTGGTATCCCTCACCCGCCCAAGTGGGGACACGTTCCTCCCAACAGCGGATGGAGGAACCATCTAACCATCATGTCTGATGGCCCACTAATCCCCGAAGGGAATCGCCATACCTGCCCTCAATAGGGATACATAAACATCTATGATCATTCATTTATATTCATCCAATCACTCATGCATATATCAAGAAATTAATATGATTAAATATTATGAGATACCATACTTGATGTAAATCTGTTAGACTATGTTCATTGGTGGCTCCGCACTGTGATGGGCCCGTAGCTCCTTTCACAGGTTGTACTCCCAATGTGAACTACTAGTCTAGTCATATCTACTATATGATACTCATCATATCAATTTCATAAACATAAGAAAATAGAAAACCAATAATTATTTTCAAATGACATCTTCAGATAAAACCTTTAAATTCATCAAATCATCAAAGCATGAAATATCAATATCTCAATAGTCCTCAATCAACCAAAACTCTAATTGAAATAGCTTAATTGACTTAAATCAAACTTAATTCGAATATGATCTAATAGAACCAACATCAAATCCTTATAGAACCAGTCTGGAATCACCCTAGACTGGTCTAATTTATATTTGATTGATCTCGATTAGGTCAAATAGATTTGAACTGCTCAAGTTAGTGTGGAATCACCCTAAACCGGCTTTAATTGATCAAACTGTTTGATTTAGTCAATTAATAAGCTCGAACTAATAGAGAGGGAGGAAATTGGACTATGTTGTATAATGCTAACCCAAATTGAACCAACCCACCTGAGTCTTGGACGGGTCATATACACTGCATATACATATTCCACATACACTGCATATACATGTTCTAAGTACTTAGTTGAGTTGAAGTACGACGGGTTATATAAAAGGAGCGACTATATGTCTAATGCCAATTGTATAGCTAGGCAAGCTTAACTTCATGAACTAGGCTAAGCCTCACTTATAAATTGGGCTGAGCCTTGCCATTAAATTAGGCCTTGCTTAGCTCGCGAGTTGGTCCTAGACACATGAGTTGGGGTCGTATCTAACCACATAGATTGGGTCATACCAATCGCATGAGCTGGCTGATGGCTAGCCATATGGTTAGGTCGTACCTTACCATATAAGTTGGGTCATACATGGCCACATGGACTGGATCGTACCTAGCCACATGAGCTGGCTCATGCCTAGCCACATGGGTTGGGTCATACATGACCACATGGACTATATCGTACTTAGCCACATGGGTTGGGTCATGCTTAGCCACATGGGTTGGGTCATGCCAAGTCACATGGGCTAGATTGTACTTGGTCACATGAGCTAGGTCGTACATGACCACATGGGTTGAGTCGATTCGATCTGATCGATCAACTTGACTCAAGTCAGACCCCAATTAGACTCCACTTATCAAATTAGATTTCAACATTTAAAATTATTAAAGAATGACTCAAATTCATTAATTAAAATTTTAAATTCATGATATTAAATTTAAAACTAATTATATTATAAAAATTCATACATAATTCTTGAAACATAGATATATCTAATTAAATAAATTAGACCTACTATGTTAATCCAAAAATAAGAATTTTAATAATTAAATTAATATTAAAATTCACTTAAGCTCAAGAGATCGAGATAAATCAAATAATCATTATAACAACACAAATCAATTATCATTATTTACTACTCATGAAATTTCGAAAGTAAAACATCATTATGAATCTTAAAATAATAATAATCTCAATATCAAGATTTCAAAACATAAATCAAAGCTAATTGAAAAAGAAAGGATCTTACCTCTATTTGATTATCCCTTCCTCGATATCATCTCCCCAAGAAGTCATCTCCTCAATCCTCCCATTGTTAGGCTTAGTGGAGAATGTGGGAGAAGTAGCCCCTTTATATAGGAAAAGATGATATCTCCCCGAAAGATAAGTAATAATTTAATTTTTATTTTTAATTTATTTTTTATTTATTTTCACACATAAAGAAAGTAATATAATATTCATCTCTTATTGTTCACTCACAAAAATAGAATGTAAACTATTTACTTCCTGAATATCAAATCACTCATTAGAAAATAAATCAATTAATAATTTAATTGATTAGTAGAATTTCTAACTTATCCATGTGATTAAGAAAACTAAATTTAATTATTTCCTTAACTATAGTACACAGATATAGAAGTTAGTAATAAAGTAATACATCATTTATAGTAATTAATTTATGTTAAGGAGAAATTATCGGTGATTACACATCTACTCCTCCATCATTATGATCTTCAACCAAAATTACAATCATTTTATTTGGACAATATGAAGTAATATGCTCAAAACTATGATATTTGAAGCATTTTCGGCCACTTGGGGTAGAAGAATTAGGTGTTCTTTTGCTGCCAGTAGATTCTTCACCCCTTTTTTTCACCTTCGATATCACCTTGCTTTGGACAGTAGGCTTAAACTTCCTCCTTTTGAATAGCCTTCTTTTGAATCGTACCGAGAACTCTTTTCAAACTTCTGTTACTTTTCAACTTTTAATGTCAGCTTACTTACATCATTTAAAGACCAATATGGCTGCAGTTGAACAACATTAGCAATCTCATACTTTAGACCTCCTAAGAATCTTGCAATGGTTTGCCCTTTTAGTTCCACAAGCTCTCCTTTTAATATTAAATTATCAAATTCTACTATGTACTTTTCTAACTAAGATATTTTTGCTTAAAATCATGGATTTTGATCAATATCTCTTGCCGATAATTGTCAAGTAAATATTTTCTCTTCAGCTCTCTTTTCATTTTTTCCTATGTCACGATCTTACTCTTCCCTTCACGTTCTCTTTGTTTCTTTATATTTTTTCATCAAAAAAATGCATTCCATCTAAGTTTAAGTGCTACAAGTTTTACCTTCTTTTGTTCTAGTAGTTAATGAAAATCAAAAATTCTTTCCACTGTATTAAGTCAATCAATAAAGTTATTAACATTAATTTTATCTTCAAACTCTGGAATATCTAATCTTGGATTGTATTTATTCTACCACTCGTCTAGGACTCCATGTCTTGCCCGAAATCTTCTCGACTCCCTTGGATGAGGAGGTGTATCATCATCAGAAGTAAATTCATGGACATCATTTTCATGCTGGTTGTGTCTACTTTGAAGTTCTTGGATTATTTCATTTTTTTTCTTATAGACTACGCAGCAATCTTCATAGTTGCAGCCTCAATGACTCAATATCATCTTCGTAGTTGCAGCCTCAATGACTCAACGTTATCTTCTTGGCAACTACCTTCATCAACTATATCTTTTCCATTCCGCCTTGTCATAATCTCTAGCCTTTAGTTCCGATACCAAACTGATACCGGGGGTGATGCAGAATGGGGGGTAAAGTAGAATAGATTTTAAAAGAAAACCGAAAGTATAGTTTTTCAGATAGAAAATATACAAACTCACGATAATACTTCAATAAGATCAAAAAACAGCTCACCATCTAGTTTAAAAACACAAAGGGATACAGAAAGTTCACCGCCCTAAGGAAATTAAATAAGAATACATAACTTAAAATAAAAGACTCACCACTCAAGAAAGCATTCAAGAGATACAAAATTTAAGTGAGAACTCCAAGAGAGCTTCTGTCAAAATACCATCAGTTTCTAAAGTCTTTTTGCCCTCAACACAAACAAAAATACTAGTGCATAAAACAACCCTTCATACATAGAAAATTTCGAAATTAAGTGTTTTACAACTGCTAACCAACTCCTTTAATACATTCCTTAGTTATGAAGAAAAGCACCTTAAGATAGCTTTATTTTTGTACAAGGAATATGTTGATGAGCTGTCATATTTGGGTGGGTTGAGTTGAAGATTATGAGGCAACATTGTTAGCTGAAAAAAAATATCATATCATCAACAAGATCTATATGAACAGATTGTAACAAATTAGACACTCTCATGTCAAGACGTGATGAGCGAGAGGGTACACTCAAAAGAGGCAGCAAAGGATCGGGTCAGAAACATCTTTGCAAGAATTATTAGTGCGGAGGCGATATGGGGAATTATCTGATGTCGAAAACATGGTTGTGGTCATGGGCTCATCTGAAGCCAGAAGAGGGTAGCTTGGAGAGCACACACCTCGCAGTTTAGGAAGTGAAGTTGTTATGCGCCCCCACAGCTGGCTAGTAGAGAATGCTTTCGTTTGCTTAGTGAAGATGGTGACTGCAGCACATCCATCATGGCATCCACTTTAACTTGTAGTGCGGCATCGGCATCCACGCACCTCAGAAGGAAGCCGAGCGCAGCTTCCTTCCTGATAGCCTAAACTTCCGATAGTGGTCCGGTGGCGTGTGGTGCAACATTAAGATTGTTAGCTTTCAATTGGCCAGTCCTTCATGTTTGAAGTAGATGGATACTTATTTCCCCGTCCTCCAGCCTGCACATGCACGAATTTAACAAGCGTTTGAACCCCTTTCTTAAAACATAAAAAAAATATGTGTTTTTAGAAGATATTTGAATAATTATAGTATTATCGTTTATACAATTGTGTTATAGTCGAGGAACTCTATGAAAAGCAAACCAATGACATATATGATGGGATATAAAGAGAAATAAACTTTTGTATGTGAACAAATACTAGTAGGTCATAACACGCAACGGAATTAAATGAAATCACAATCAGATAGAACACCAAGATTTATGTGAAAAATCTCTCCAAAATGAAGGGTAAAAATCATGGGGCAAACTAGAGATAATCCACTATAAGAATAATGAATATACAAATCTTAATCCCTTACCCAAAACCCTAGCAATAATCATAATAAAATAACTAGGATACAAGGATCACGTCACTGTGTTCAAAATTCTAAATCCTTCCTAATTCTCCTCAAGTAATCACAGTAAAAATCTACTATAGATTTGATCTAACCTGAGATAAAAACACTACTAGATGATTGAGAACAGTCTCTCTATATTATCCTTGTTTTCTTCCCTTTCTTTCTCCTTGGATTTCTATCTTTTTCTCCTCCTTTTTGCTACTGCAAAAATCTACCTTGTTGCCCTCGTTGCTGTCCTATTTTTACCTATTTTCACAGCTACCACACATCCCATAATATATATTAGGATTAGATTAAGAAAGAAGATGGACCATGGGCTTAGTATGTGCTGTCTTGTAAGAGTAGAATTATCGTCGAAGAAACAACGGTTTCTCGACGTAATTTCCACCAAAAACTTAAGAGAATTGAGGAGGAAATTGATAGCAAAATCACAGTTTATATGATAGCAAGGATATCTAATTTAATCAAGAAAATTTCGGCAGTATAACAGCAAGGAAATTGGTGCAAGTTACGATTGCAGAATTCTCATCGAAAAATTTCAGCGGGTTACGACGAAAATTTGCAGGAACGCAAAATCGTTCCTGCAAATCTTAGATCAATCTTAGATCAATCTTAATAGATCAATCTTAGATGGAAGCCAAGATGATCTATGAAGTGTATAAGAAATTTCATTCAAAAAAGATTGCAAATAGATGGGTTAAGGCAACAATATGCGGCTGATATTTTCTGCAGCACAGATTTTTAAGTATAGTAGATTGGACGTAAAAGGTCAGTAGTTTATATTGAGAATTTTTTTATGAAACCAAAGAGAAATCCACTGTTAGGAAGTGTCAAAGCTATCATAAAAATTTCGTAGAGATTTGGATAGAAACAACATAGTACAAGATCAAACAAATAGTGCTATGCGGCTAAAATTTTACAGTGCAGATTTTCAAGTATATCAGATTAGACATAAAATATCAATGGTTTATATTGAGAATTTTTTGACAAAACCAAAGGAAAATCTACTGTTAGGAAGTGTCAAGTTGTCATAAAAATTTCATAGAGATTTGGATAGAAAAAACACAGTAGCAAGATCAAACAGACGGTGCTATACGGTTGGAATTCTGCAATGTATCTTTCGTCATAGAGATGAAAACTTTACGACGAAAAGTTTATGCAGCAATATAAGAATAATTTTTTTGAAATTTTCAAATAAGGATAACTAAATTGTAGTAGCAGTAAGGTAGAAAATCAGAACCTATTGCAATTCATGGGGAGATCAAAGGATGATCCATGGTGGTGGAGATGACAGCAAAATTTGGCGATGAAATTTTAAGCAATTGTGGGAATTGCTTTGGGCGGTTGTGGAGGGTTGATGGATGGCTGTGGAAGGGCAGCGAGAACTTGGTGGATATGCATCGACTACCGAGCTTTAAATGGCATCACCGTCAAGGACAAGTACCCAATACCAGTGGTGGATGAACTTCTTGATGAATTAAAAGGAGCTCGAGTCTTCACGAAGTTGGACCTCCGATCCGGTTACCACCAAATTCGGGTATGTGAAGATGACATTCCAAAAACTGCATTCCGCACACATGATGGTCATTATGAATTCTTGGTAATGTCTTTTGGACTCACTAATGCTCCTTCAACCTTTCAAAACTCCACCAAACCACACCCTCAAACTACACCCAAAAAAGCCACAAAATAAACCTAAACCGCAGCCTACATCTACCAATCCACCAACCCTTTCAACTATCACTTCTCTCAACCTATACATGCCTTTAACCCGTCAACAAAAGAGAGATCTTAACATCACAGATTTGGAGTCATATACTATGGCATCTGTGGAGGCAATCAATGCTAAATTTGAAGCCTTTGAGGCACGAATAGAGGATAAGATTCGGACAACTAGCAAAGATCGGACAAACCTCCACCATTCAGGAGTATCAAACCAGGTTTGAAAGGTTATCTAATCAAACTCGTGATTGATCTGAAAAACAGCTATTAGGGACCTTTATTGAGGGCTTAAAGCCGGAGATCCGGGGAGAAGTTAAGGCGCGACAACCATACACGCTTATGGCAGCCATCTCTTTCACATGACTTCAAGAGGAGCGATTGAACCATGAAGCCCGGAGGACTAGGATCACTCCTCGACCTACAATACTAAAGCCCTCAGCCCCCCCTACTATCAACCGAGTCCCTGCACCGAAAAGGTTAACAAGAGAATAACTTCGGGAGCGATCTGCGAAGGGGTTATGTTGGCATTGCGACGAGCCGTGGAGCCACGAGCATCGCTATAGAAAAAGAAGACTTCCTATGATTGAACCAGTAGAAGAAGAGGTCATTGAATATCCAGAAAAGAGCCTTGAATATGAAATAGAAGATATGGAAGAAGAGCCACAACCGACCGATATTACGGTACACGCACTAGTCGGCTACTCAAACCCGCAAACGATGAAAGTTGGAGGCCTTCTCAAACAACAGCTGATTACCATTCTCATCGACACTGGCAGCACTAATAACTTCCTAAATAGTAAGGTTGCTACTCGGATGGCACTGCATATTGAAGGTTGCAGCAAGTTCGATGTAAAGGTGGTCGACGGCAGAATCCTAAAGTGCGACCAAAGATGCCTGCAGGTGAAACTATTACTACAAGACCAAGAAATTATCACCGATTTTTTTCTCCTACCACTTGATGACTATGAGGCAATGCTTGGTATAGAATGGCTGACTACACTAGGTGATGTCTCTTGGAACGTTTCTAAATTAATTATGAAATTCTACTGTAATGGCAAATAGATCATCCTACACGGGAAGCGCGGGGGGCTGAGGGCTTTAGTATTGTAGGTCGAGGAGTGATCCTAGTCCTCCGGGCTTCATGGTTCAATCGCTCCTCTTAAAGTCGTGCGAAAGAGATGGCTGCCATAAGCGTGTATGGTTGTTGCGCCTTAACTTCTCCCCGGATCTCCGGCTTTAAGCCCTCAATAAAGGTCCCCAATAGCTGTTTTTCAGACCAATCACGAGTTTGATTAGATAACCTTTCAAACCTGGTTTGGTACTCCTGAATGGTGGAGGTTTGTCAGATCTTTGCTAGTTGTCCGAATCTTATCCTCCATTCGTGCCTCAAAGGCTTCAAATTTAGCATTGATTGCCTCCTCAGATGTCATAGTATATGATTCCAAATCTGTGATGTTAAGATTTCTCTTTTGTTGACTGGTTAAAGGCATGTATAGGTTGAGAGAAGTGATGGTTGAAATGGTTGGTGGATTAGTAGATGTAGGCTGCGGTTTAGGTTTGTTTTGTGGCTTTTTTGAGTGCAGTTTGAGGGTGTGATTTGGTGGAGTTTTAGGACTATGGATGAAAGTTTTTGATCTGTGGTGGATGACAGTAAAAGTTTGATAGAAATCAGTAAAAGTTTACTGCAGAATTGTGTTGTCTTGTAAGAACAGAAGTGTCGTCGAAGAAACAACGATTTCTCGATCAAATCTCCAAAAAAAAAAAAAAAAAGAATTTGAGAGATTTAGCTGAACCATGGGCTGATAATATATATATTCGAATGTTATTTTCTTCACAGGATGTGCGTACCCTTCTCGTCGGGTTCCTTAGCGGCGATTAAGTACTACTACCTCGCCTTTCGGATGACAGTACTATTCTAACACTAAAAGGACAGTCACCCATGCAATTTGCTTTGTTAACACTACGAAGTCAACTCAGTCAGTCGGCAGATCCATCGTATGACTTTTATATTTGGACTGAGGGCACCGAATCCGACGGTTGGCCCCGTGCCTGTCGTCGTCGATCCAAGAGAAGGGGTGATGAGTTGCATCACCGTCATGAATGCTTGTGTCTCTCGAGATTCGATGGCGCCTAAAAAGTAGGATCTAACTTGAAAGCAGTGAACGCGGCGACGACAGGAGGAGCCCCTCTCGGAAGATTAACAAAAACAAAAACAAAAAAAATAGGCCACCTGTTGCGAAACAGTTCACGGAGTTGCTTACAACCAGAATTCATAAGCACGATAATACTTCATCGATCACGTCCAATGAATTGATGATCTCCAGTGGACCGTCACATCGGCATGATATATACGTATTTTGTTACGTAGCATAATACTAGAATGTGAAGTGGGTTGCTTGATAGAATCTGGATGGACGACGACTAGTTCGGCCAGCGTCCCAAAACCAACAACATTTTATTATTACCGGAGTCGACGAATGTGGAATCGATCATCATGTTTTTCGCAACTGTGTGTGTCGTCGGAGGCCCAAAGATAAAAAGCGTGGGTGTATTAGGAATCCTGCGAGGCGGTGGCTCAGATCTCACGTAGACCATCCATCATTGGGCGGGTGTATTTGGTGATCTTCCATGTCGAGATGGGAAGGGAAGGGAAGGGAAGCAACTTTGAGAAGCAAACCCCATCCCAGCGTAGTCAACAGCTTTTGTTTTGTTTTGTTTTCTTTTCTTTTCTTTTCTTTTCTTGGCACCCCCCACCACATGATAAAAATGAAGGTCGATTCTCACCACATTTCGAGTCATGCTGTGTTTGACTCCCAATGGCTGAAGAAGAATGCGTGCAAATGAGCCAAACACCACACCAAGTAAACGCACCGAATGGGGGGCGTGAGAAACGCACCGTCTCCAACTCTCGCCTAACTCCACGCCAACTTCCCCACTGCTCTTTCTTCTCTCCTTCTCGCCCCCCGCACACAAATCACAGCAGCACTAAACCATCTCTGATCCCTGTCGATGGCCTTCCCCTCCTCCTTCCACCGCCCCAAGAAGCCCCACTCCAACATGCTTTCGCTCATCCCCAGCTTTCACATCATTCTCCTCTTTCTCCTCACCCTCTCTGCCGTGGCCATCCTCTTCCTCCACTCCCCGTCCCTCTCCCCTTGCTCCACCGCCGCCGCCTCCTCTTCCTCTAGGAGAGCATTCTCCGGCGACCTCCGCCACGTGGACTTCTCCTGGAACAGCCTCAGGCTCACGTCCGACCGTCCCCCTCCGACCGTCCTGAGAATCGCCGTCTTCTCCCGCAAATGGCCCGTGGCCACCGCGCCCGGCGGCATGGAGCGCCATGCCCTCACCCTCCACTCCGCTCTCGCCCGCCGCGGGCATCGCGTGCACGTCTTTACCTCCGCTCCCTCGTCCGGCAAGCGTCTGCCGGAAGGCGGAGAGGAAGAGGAGGAGCCCGGGCGCCCGCGGCTCCACTTCTTGTCCGACGCCCGCTGGCGGTGCGACGAAGCGTGGGGGCTGTACGAGGCGGAGGCGGCGCGGGGCGGCCCGTTCGACGTGGTCCACTCGGAGAGCGTGGCGCTGTTCCACCGCTGGGCCCGCGACGTGCCCAACCTGGTCGTGTCCTGGCACGGCATCTCCTTGGAGGCCCTGCACTCCGGCATCTACCAGGACCTGGCCCGCGGTCCCGACGAGCCCATGACCCCGGCATTCAACCGCAGCCTGGCGGAGTCCATCTACAAGGTGCTGAACGAGATCAGGTTCTTCCGAAGCTACGCCCACCACGTAGCCATCAGCGACAGCACCGGGGAGATGCTGCGAGATGTCTACCAGATCCCATCGGGCCGAGTCCATGTCATCCTCAACGGCGTCGACGAGGACAAATTCGCACCCGACACCCGGCTCGGCGACGCGTTCCGGGCGGAAATCGGACTGCCCGGCGGCGCAGCCTTGGTGATGGGCGTGGCGGGGCGGCTGGTCAAGGACAAGGGCCATCCGCTCCTCTTCGAAGCCTTCTCCAAGCTGCTGTCAAGGCACCCGAACGTGTATCTGGTGGTGGCCGGATCGGGGCCTTGGGCGCAGCGGTACGCCGATCTGGGGGTCAACGTCATCGCGCTCGGCCCGGTGCCACCTTCGAAGCTGAATGGGTTCTACAACTCGTTGGACGTGTTCTTGAACCCCACCCTGAGGCCGCAGGGGTTGGACTTGACGCTGATGGAGGCGATGCAGTGCGGGAAGCCGGTGGTGGCGACGAGGTTCCCGAGCATCAAGGGGACGATAGTGGTGGAGGAGGAGTTCGGGTACACGTTTTCGCCCAACGTGGAGGCGTTGCTGGAGGTGTTGGAGAAGGTGGTGGGCGAAGGGAAGGCGAGGTTGGCGCAGAGGGGGAGAGCGTGCGGGGAGTACGCCAAGTCCATGTTCACCGCCAGCAAGATGGCCTCCGCGTACGAGAGGTTGTTTCTGTGTATTAAGAACGAGACATACTGCAGGTACCCCTTGGCGTTCGATTAGATTGATTCCTTTGTTGCGACTTTATATTGCCAAGCATGCGTGTTTCGAGTTCAATTCTGAGCACACCAATTGTTTGATACAATGCGCGTGAGGCCAGCATCATCAATCTCAAGTCAGGAAGGATCGTCCATTCTTCCGAAGATCAATGGGCTCTCTTTGTTCGGTGACTCTTCCGACTGGGAGCGTGAAGGAAACTTGAGCATGCGTTCGGTACAGACTCGGAACATACCATATATTTTCGAGAAAGGAAGCCTTTTTACCCATCTCCACTCGACGACGTGTGGCGGCCGTGTAAGCAGTTGGGGATCCAAGTCAGGAAGGCTGGCAGTAGGCCTATGGCCGGCAGCTCGACGACGTGTGGCGGCCGTGTAAGCTGTTGGGGATCCAAGTCAGGAAGGCTGGCAGTAGGCCTATGGCCGGCAGAGACATAGGCCTACTGCCGGCCTCTTAAGAGCAATCTTTGGTAGGGACAGCCGGCCCAGTCGGAAGTCGATTTAAACTAAACACAATGTACAAGATAACATTTTCTAGAACAAACCGAACTACTTTGCTATAGGAAAATAAAATAAAATCAAATCAGGCCGGAATACTACGTACGGTTTCAGTCGGATTTCTAATATGGTTTTGAATTCCCAACAAATTATAATTCCAGAAATATATATATATATATATATATACATATATATATATATACATATATATATATATATACATATATATATATATATACATATATATATATATATACATATATATATATACATATATATATATACATATATATATATATATATACATATATATATATATATATATACATATATATATATATATACATATATATATATATATACATATATATATATATATATATATATATATATATATATATACATCTCAACTGCTCATGGCCTGTGGTAAGGAAGTGGCCGAGGCTGTGGTTACGGATTCTCGTAAGGGCCTCTGCACTAGTGTTCCTCCTTCCAACTCTGTGCCTTTGTTCATTTTGCTGGCCATGATTGAAAGGGCAGCCCTTCTCTCCTAACAAGTAAAGAAAGCAGGTGGATCCATCCTAGTCCGCTACCGACATTGTAGTAGGCCTTAGAGGTGGCATGGCATGGCCTTTTGCCTGCTTTATCACCCTTGTTCGTTTGTACTCTCCTCTTTTAAAATGAATCTTCGATACGCCGCGAGAATGGGAAAGAGGGTTGGCGATGCTTGGGATCCGAGAATCCCACAGGAACTCATCAGGTGACGGTGCTCTTTACAGCTTGTAAAGCTGCACCATGCGGTGGAGGGCCTGCAGATGGGAAGTCACAGATATAGATGCGATTCGACGCTCTCTTTTTGGACTCCAACCACTATTTATTACATCTCCTCCGCCTCAGCATCCTACCAATAATATATATTCCGATTGCTTGCAGAGAATTTAGTGCCCCTGGGTGGCACCACCACCTGTCGTCGTTTCACGGCGTTGTCTTGTCTTTCTTTGGGATCGTGAGCTCAGCGCCTTGTTTCTTTTCCAGCCATCGGCTCCCCATGGAGACCGTTCTCGAGTTGATCGTGATAGCTCAATTACCGTAACGTAAAGTCGAAGGACAAGCATCCCACCCAACGCGAAGCGAGAGAGGTCTTTTTCACAGGAGCGATGCAAACGACAGATGAAGAAGATGTATTGGATCATCCGAAAAGAATGGGCTTTTCCAACCCAACGAGAGAGGGCGCAGTACGAATGCACTATTAGTTCCTCGACCAGTGGAGAAGAAGTAAATGATAACAAGGATGGTCGATGAGGCCATACCAGCAGAGATCACGGGCGAGACGCGATGCCACCCACCCGCTGGTTTATTAATGAGGGGCGTGCCGTTCCATAATGCTGCGCAGGTTTGTGGGGGCACCCCCAACGGTCACGGGTTGGGAACATCTGCCAACGACCAACCGAAGAAGGGAGGAGATGATGATGATGATGATGGGGAAGAAGCTAGTTTGGTATCGGTAATTGGCTGGCTGTGCATGTCTGACTCACGGATGTGTTTCTGTCGAGGAGGACGAAGACTGATATGACGGGGGTACATCGAAGAAATGCCATCTCGACTCCCATCTCCTCCGCGTTAGCACTTGCCGACGAGGAGGAAGGTGAACAACTTCACATTGGTTAGAACGGGGAGGCATCCTCCTACTCCTCTGTGTCGCTGTCACTGTACTGGAGGAGTATTTCTACGAGTGGAGCGAACAACAGGGGGCGGGTCATTTCGAAACAATGAATGCATCCAACAGGCAGGCAATTAATAGCCCACCACCCACCAGATCTAAACCTTCAAAACCAGGCAACAGTTTTGGGGCAAGAACAGCCAGATGAAGAGGATCGGCATCATCATGTCATCTGAGAAGCAAGAAACCCAACCCAAACGAGAACCCCGACAAAGTGAGCAACTAAAACTTAACATACACCCACATCCTGAAATGAGAAAAATCTGCGGATTGTTCTTTTTATTTCAGAGAGGTGTGCCGCAGAAGCAAAAAAAACACATCAATGAACATCTTTCTTTTTCCATCTCCCCCTCCCTCCATGGCTTCCAATGTTTTTCTTTTTTTCTTTCTTTCTTTTCACATATATGGAATATATACATGCAATAAATCCGAACCAGCCTCCCAACTGAATTAATAGTACAATCAAGCTTCTCAGGAAGATAATGGTTGCTCGGGACATTTGATTGATGATACTGGAGCGCCGCAAATGAAGGGAAAGAATACATGAGGAGGCCGAGGGACTAAAAATGTACAAGTAAATGGAGAAAAATGGGCTCCTTTTCTTTTGACTCCAGTTCATGCTTTGGCACAATCAATTATTTCGTAGCTCAGTCGCTGGTTTAATGGGAGCTGACATTTGTATAAAAAAAGAAAGCCGGTGGCTTGCCAGGATGTATCACAACAACCACTTGTTTCTTCTTAAAGACTGTAGTGCCTCACCGAGTACTCCAACACCTGCTGGCTTGGGCAGATCATCTCCTTCACTCTTTTCCCATTCTTGTAGATCTTAAAAGTTGGGACTACCCTCACATTTTCTGCCACCGCAATACCAGGGCTCCGCTTGACATCAACCTTTGGTACAAGCACGCAATTAAATTAGACGACGACGGCATCAAACAAGAGGACTTATTGTGAGGCTGAAATTGTGATGCATGACTATCGATATTTACCTTGAGAAAGTTTGCGGATGGGTACCGGGTACAGAGCGCATCAACAAAAGGGGTTATCTGAATGCATTGCAGATTCGAAGCAGTCATGAAATAAACAACAGAAGCACCTGAGATAGTGAAACTTTTGATCTCAGTGGAGATATAAACTAATGGATAAGGTATGGTAGTCAATCTATGCTATCTGACGTATGTAAATGCATAAAACAGTCATATCAACTGCAGGACACCACCAAGAATTGATTCACGAGCATCAAACTTGATCAGAACAAATACAGGTAGATTTTTTTTTTTGTCAGCATCAGCTTCCTAGACAGTAAATCATATTTAACAGGAGAAGTATGGCCTAAAAATCACATATATACCACAGAAATTATAGAAGTCACCTAAAGAAATGCAGTGGAGCTTAATTAATAGAGGGCTTATGGCACAAAATACTTAACCAGTCAAATGCAAACTGACCAGGTAATGATACTGCTGCTCGGAATTGTTCTGCACTAGTAACCTCCTCAACTTCTCCTCCAAACTTCAAATTAGAGATCTCCTCACCACGAGATGTTTTTAATGCAATCTGAGCATGGAATAAGGCTTCAGCCACCTCGTTGTCACCGGGAAGCTCCTTCCTCAGAACTTCATAATCTCGTACTGATTCAGACCAACGCTCAAGCTAATTACCATGTCGATCAAAACAAGATATTGTCAATACCAGTGATGCATTATTTATGTATCGAAGAAGCCACATGGTACGAGACAACCTTGGCATAGGAATCAGCCCTTCTGAGAAGAGCCTTGGTGTAGTTGGGTTGGATTCTGAGGGCTTCATTGCAGTCCTCAACAGATTTAACCCACTGCCCAAGCTTAGAGCGGCAAGCTGCTCTGTTGCATAGGAGGACTGGATTTGAAGGATCATACTTGAGTCCTTCCCCATAAGCTGTGCAGGCCTCTGCAAAGTTTCCTGACTTGAAGAGCTCATTTCCTTGAGCTCGAGCTCTTGCCACTGATCTTATATTATTCAGGACCGTTGTCACTCCTATATTCCTGCCATCCATCTGCTTGGCCTTTTCTGCTGCCATGACTGCATTCTCAAACCTACAAGAGTTCCAATTCGATTTTCATCACCCAAAATTTGATTTTATGCTATTCTGCAGAACTTCGGAGATATCAGCTTACCTCCCCAAAGCCATATCAACCTGTGCTTTAACAATGTAGAAATAGGAATGCGAAAGCATACCAAAGATCTTGGCAGCTGAGAAGAAAGAGAACGAGTCTTCAAATTTTAGTGATCTTGTTAAAATCGAATCAGCCTCGTCAAGCTGATGGAGATGGAAAAGAGCTTCTGCTCTCGATGCAACAAGCTGCAGTATCGGACTCGGTCAATTGTATGTTCAATTTTCAGAGAAAATAATAAACAAATTAGCAGATAACAGTAGTTTAATCCAATCTTGAGGACTTACCAGCAGAGAAGAGTCTGCTCCTGCAGCAATTGCAGCATCAGCTTCCCTCAACGCACTCTTCCAATCTCCAACCTTCCTGGCATCGCCACATTTTAGCCAGTGCCTCTCCACCGATTGCAGCTTCTGCAACTCAACTGGGTCAGGAGGCTGTCCGGCCAAGAAGTGATGCTTCCTTGCATCCTCAACTAGCCCTAACCTGCAATAAGAAATGGCATAAAAATGGAATAGCCTTCCTACTACAAATCGGAGTATGTACAAAGTCAGACAGCCGCCACAGCAGCTAGCGAAGCAAAATAAGAGTCCATAAAAATTTTATTAGAAGCATATACAAAAGTTCTGAGTGGGTCAATTCTCTAGCAGCGAATTACTGCATCAAGCATGAAATACATGCTCTGATAATTTCTTTTTACAGGAAAATGGCACCTGTGCAGACATTGTTTACGGCAAAATCACAAAGCAGCCACTGTTATTCTAACAGAATCATAAAACAGCCAGGCAGAGTCTGTGAATTGGTTAGAACATTTGGGATCAAGAATCCGCAAAATATTTCCATGGATAGCCTAAGAATTATATCCTAATTACAGTTTTTTGATCCAAGTCATGCCCAAGGCGATTTGAACGTACACCAAGGACTGTAACATCGGAAGAGGAAGATAAGGCACAACCAAATCATACTGATCACGGTGTCATCACATGCCAACCAAAAAAGTTAACGCAAAAGATTGCCGGCCAAAAGGATCGACAGAAAACAATCCCTTTAAGAAAAAAAAAAAACAAAAGGCACATGGAAGAGAGATCTGCCGAGCACAAAGATCAAAATTTTGGACAAAAGAACGGAAAGAACACGAGCAGGATTTCAAAACGTAAAGCAAGTAAAGAAAGAACATAAAACAGCTGATGAACAGAAGCCATCTGTTTACCCATCAGGGTGGAGATGGCATCAGCGGTGAAACCCCTACCTTGCGCAGCACATTAATACCGGAGACAAGAGTGCATTTTTATGTCTCTCGACGTGAATCAAGAACGAACGAGTAATCTACAACACAACGATGGCATTTCACGGTCTCACCTTAATTTTAGGCATGCCAGCCGCTGGTGCGCCCGGCCGTTCGTTGGATCCAACCGGACGGCCTCCTCACACTCTCTCGCCGCCTCTTCTAACCTGCCGAGCCCCATCAGGGCCGCCGCACGATTACCCCGACATGCGGCATTTTCCGGGCACATCGCGACCGCCTTGTCATAGAACGCCAGCGCTTCCCCATACTGCCCCTTCTTGTAGTGCTCGTTCCCAGCCCTAGTTGCTTCCAGAGGATCCATTCTCCCCGTCGCCATTCTAGCATTCGAACCCCCTGAATTCCATATTCCAACAACGCCACCGGGTCTTGAGGCAACACCACCGCCTCCGCCCATCCCGCCACGAATTATGCTGCCGTGGCCGTAGTTCCCGGTGCCAGACCCGAGCACATCGCTCCTGGGCGACGTCCTATGCATCATCCCCGTCTTGCCGATCTTCCCCGAGGGGCAGATGTTTCCGGTCGGAAGCGCATTGGTGACGGGAGAGCTAGCCGTGCTGCTGCTACCACCGCCGCCGCTGCCGCCGGAGAAGATCAGCGGCCCCGAGCCCGATCGCCGGTGGGTGGCGGTCTTCAGATCCCGTCCTTCCGCAGCGGTCGGGCTGAACTCCACGAAGAGCTCGCCGGAGTGGCACAGCCGCCCGGCGTCGGGGGCTCCCGCGCCAGGCTTCCGAGCGACGATGGCTGCGGTCGGCACGGCCTTGCCGGCCGAGCCGGAGGAACTGGAGCAGCTGCTGGTTTGGGTGGAGGCGTGTTGGCGGAGAGGGGAGACGGGGGAGCCGAGATCGGGGAAGTCGGGCTTGTTCTCCTCCAAGGCGAGCACCGTCTTGAACCGGTCGGCAACGGGGTCGAGCCGGCCAGGTGCCCCCGAGTCCGAGCCAATCCTATGGTCTGGCCGGCCCGTCTCGCCGGCTCGTGACATCTGGGCCTCGTTCCCTCGGCTTCAGATCTCCTCTATCGCCACCCTTCCTCGCACTTTCTCTCTCTAATAGATCAATGCCCGTAGCTCCTATGGTTGTAATGGCTACAGGAATCGTAGAAAATACTGCGGCGAAAAAATAATACAAATCCTGACGGAGAGGAGAGAGAGAGAGAGAGAGAGAGAGAGAGAAGGGGGAATGAGGGATATCGTGATACGGAAAAAGGAGGAAGAAGGAAATGAATGTGAGTAACGTCGGAGAAGGGAGCAAAAGAGGGGATGGGAAGGAGGGGAAGAAAAAAGAAGAGGAGGAGGAAGGGGGAGAAGAGCGGAGTCAGAAACTAATAAAAAGGAGGAAAGTTTTCATCATTCAATTACACTTTCTCCGGTTTACCCCCTGCTGACACTGCCGTCCTGCATCGTTGGAAGCCCTCTCCTCCCCATGATCTTCTCTCACCCTGTCCCCTTCCGACTTATATCCTTCCTCCTTCGTCTATCCCCTCCTACCAACTTATAATTTCTTCCTTATTTATTTATGTTTATTTATCTATCTCCGTAGAATCAAAAAAAAAAATCTAAATGATTTTTTATTTTCTTGCGCTTCTCACCTTTTTTTCGATATGACGATGTTGGATGATAAATCTCCTTGGCCGAAGTCATGACCCACGAAAAACATCGCACCAAAGTTATTTGTACCGTGTGTTCTCGGAGTTACTCTTGCCGCCCCTTAACAATATTATCTTCTTTATTATTGTTATTGTTATTACTGATAGCTTCTAGGTGAGAGAAAGAGAGAAAGAGAGAGAGAGAGATACATTTTGGATAGTTTGTCCAAAGGAGGGGGCTCGGGACGGTTGCAGCTAGCCATTCAGGGAGCTCCAAGTGTCCCCGTTGCCCTCAGGCTAAGCGCTCACACTCCGACCGTGATCCGTCGACCCTTCATCTCCAACACAGTTCGATGGATCGAGTCCGACTACTCAGCCCGGCTATAAAAGAAGTGCATTCGGTCACCTCGTGTAAAAATAGAGAGTTGTGCCCCCTTAGACCGAGATCTCGATGCATGTATCTAATAATATCTAGTGATCAAGACTGTATCGTGGTGATGATGGAGTCGTCTTTGATGAACCTATGCCGATTCATCATTAAATGTAAGAGGAGGAAAATTAGACTGATGAGGGGCATAAAAATGAATGGGTCATCTCTTTCATTTAGTCTAACCTTTTTAGTGTTACCGAAAACGATTGTGTCACTTAGGTCTACACGCACCACCCCTCCGCCCCCGCGTTAATTTACCCATTGGTGTTGCAGCGATTGAGTTGAATTATTTGGATGTCCGTCCGACTGATCATTGAAATTTGCATATAGGCTTCGATTTCTTGATGCCGCTCGTCAAAATATACCTCTCTACTGGTTATAATTTCACAATCATCTGTGGTGGATGGAGGAGGACACGAATTTCGACGACTATTGGAAGAAGGGTCATCCGCCGGTCTCGATACAAAAGGATGGAATCATCTCTTACAAGTTTGAATTGAGCGAGTACGAGCGCAATAGAAGCAGGATAGGAAGATGGGAAGGTAAAAATAAACTCTAGCGGAAGCAGCATCGCATTAAATTATGATATGATGGCTCCGTCACTTTCCGATTAATGCAGCAAGAGGTTTATGTCTACTTGGAGCTGCCTGTGCGTGCATGGATCGTCTATTCCTGCCTGTTGTTTGTCAACCGTCGATTCGCATTGCTTATTTCATTATGATTCCTCGATCTGCAAAGATGATACCAAGTCATGTAGCCTCTTCTCCATGATGACCCAAATGTTCGGTCGTGGATGATGCTTGCCTTCAAGTTTTCTTCAGCCCACTCATCATCATCATCATCATCATCATCATCATCATCATCATATACAATATATTCTCTGTATATACATACATATGTATTTGTGCTTTCGGCAATTCAGATAAAACCCTTATGTGAATTGATGATGCATTTTCTTTTGCAGGATATGTATTAGTTTCTCGTGCCATCTTTTCACACATATCGCCGGCAATTTTCATAAACAATTGTAAAAGGGAAACACGCACAGAGAGATACAGAATGAATTATCAGAAAGGAGGTGTTGAATTTTGCATACACTAATGGAATCGACTCCCACGATATCCAAAAGCCAAAAGAGTGATTTAAATAGCCGGTCCATCCGATTGGGAGAATATGTTGTTGTTGTTGTTGTGCTGCTACAGCACGAGGAAGATCGGACGGATACCAAGGCAGGTGTGGTCGCATGCGAATCTTGATGCAGCATCATGACCCGAGACGCACAGGCCATTGGACCATTCTGCTGCCACCGTTCCACGGACGCCAGCCATCATTCCTGCTCCCAACCACCCCCGATCATGACCCATCATCACGCTGCTTCCATAGACGTTGCAACGATCATACGAGTCGAAAATTTGTACCCAAATTTTACCTTTGTGTTTCTGGAGTGTGGGGGGGTGGGGAGGGAATCACGCGTCGGTTTGATTGGATCCGCGCCGACGCAATTGACTCCGACTATGAAATAATGTTGTGACCTGTTTGACCCGTTCGTTGGTGATACGAAGCCACTTTAGCTCATCGATCCGTCGATGAATCAGATTAAGATTAACCCCCCTAAACAGCAGTCCATTTCCACGCAACTCACTTTTAGGGATACGAATTACCAACCCCTTTCGTAAACCCTAAGAGCGTAGCAGCAGCTGATCTTTTTCTAACCAAGTGCGCATCCATCGACTCTGCCATTAACAAGATTGAGGTTTTCCCTAATTCATTTTATTTTATGCTTGGTGAAATATTTATTATACGCTCATAGGTTTGTGCATTTAAAATAGAGGTATTTCCCTAATTCATTCTCTCTGCTTAGCGGGGTACTGTGTGCTTAAGTTCACTCTACAGGTATGAGTAATAAAAAATGGAGGTTTTTCCCTAGTCCAATCTTTTGCTTAGTGAAACACCGTAATACTATGACTGACTGACTGACTCTAGTCCATTCTATTCTTTTCCACGTTCAAAATGGAGGTTTTTCTTTAATCCATTTAATCGCTTAGCGAAACATTGCAATTTGATTCGATCACAGTTCTTTCGTTACATTACCAATAATACATGTTTGTCAAACTACTTGCATACCGGAAATGACGAAGCACCGCAGCTTTCTCTTCTTAACAACCAAAAGCTGATGCTCTTTTGGAATGACAGAGCAAGTCAACAGTGCGTGCACGTCGCAGCTAGGCGATGCGAACCCGTTGGCTCTTCTTACCAGCGACGCATGGCGGCCGCTCCATCAAGTAGGAGGAGACCGCGGGATGTCAGTGTTCCGATGGAGCAACAACCGCTGCAGCTCTTTTTACTGCACACCAAACTTAAAAGCATCAAAATAGGCATCAGCTATGCACGCGCACACGTGCTGGAACAAGGCCCCTTCGTTTTTTACCTTTCCTGTGTAACAGAGATTTAAAGCCTGGAGTTCATCTGAGTTAGCGACTTCCACGCCTGGTTGTTGGCCTCTCGTTCTCCAAACGATGGCTTCTTTTAGATTCTCTGTCACTCGTGAATGAATGAAGAAAATGTCGGATCTCCTTCTTGGAATTAAACTAGTTCTATGTCGTAAAGAAATTAATTTCATCAAAAGAAAATTAAAATTTTATTACATCAAGAGGAAAAAAATTAATTAAATATTTATAATATAAGACAAGTCAAATTAATTATTAATTCTTAAAAAAATTTAAGAATTAATTTTTTTTAAATATAATTAATATAATATAATATATCTTTAGGGACCGTATAAATCCTATATGTTGAATCATGAAAAATATAGAGTTTTAAAGTTGTAAAGAAGTTTGAGTGAAATATAAAATATCTTATCTTATCCTTCGTTTGTGTGATAACTATATCCCTTCTTCTCATTAAGTTCAACATTTAGTATCAAAGCATAGGTTAAGCTGTGGCCTCTTCCCCAAATACTATCCTTAGATTGATAAAAAAAAAATTATGACATATGATGTATCCAAATAAAAGTTTTTCTATGCTCCAAAGATCTATAAGAGTTTGTAGAAGATTGATTTGTTGAACCAAGTCAAGCAAAAAATGGAGCAATGAATGCAGAAGTAAGAAAACAACTCAAAGATAGAAGGAAGAAGGAGAATAAAGCATTGTTCACGATCAACGAAGGGTTTGATGATACAATGTTCGAGATCATCGTTCTAGTAAATACTCCAAAGGATGCTTAGGAAATGCTACAAAAAACATTCGATGGTGTTGATAAGGTAAAAAAACTTTGTCTATAAGTTTTACAAACTGAGTTTAAAAAATTACATCAAGATACTTCTGAAATTATTTCTTATTACTTCTCAAAAGTCATTTCTATTGTTCACCAAATGAGATGAAATGATGAACAAATAAGTGATCAAAGAGTAATAGAAAAAATATTGAGGTCTCTAGATCCAAAATTTAATTTTATTGCTGTTGCGATTGAAGAATATAAATATTTAAAAAAAATGTCTTTAGAACAACTTATGAGTTCCCTTCAAGTTCATGAATAAAGGATTAAAAAAGAGAAGACAAAACTATAGAGCAAGTACTATAAACCAAGCTTGTTTTTGAAAACAAACGTGAATCAAATTCTCAAAAAGAAAGAGGACACGAACAAAGAGGAAGAGGAGGCAGAAGTTAGACCAATTAAGAATCTTTAAACAATGAAGGTGGTGGAGAAAATTCTAGTCAAAGAGGCTGAGGTTATGGTCGAAGGCGTGGCCGAGGCCGTGGACATGGTAGAAACTTTAAAAGATCTGAAATACAATACTATATTTACAAAAAATATGAATATTACTCCTATGAATATTATTATAATCCTAACAATCAAGGTGATAAGACAAATTTTATTGAGGAAGAAAAAATAAAAATCAAGTTTTACTAATGACTTATGATGATTTGAAAGAGGATAAGTCTATGACATAGTATTAAAGAATTATATCACATGTGTGATATTAAAGAATTATTTTCAAAAATAGATACAAGTTATTCTAGAAATATTACAATCATATAGACCAATAAGAGATAGGTAAAATTCTCTTTGAACTTAATAATGGTAAAGAATTATGCATTTCGTTTATTTTATTCCTAATATGAAAAATAATATTATAAGCTTGGGCAATTACTTAAAAAAGATTATGATATTAAAATAAAAGATATGACTCTCTCAATGACAAGAATAAAACATTAATATCACATGTGAAAATGATAAAAAATAGAATGTTTCCTCTACATTTATGTATTTTTGATAAGTCAAATTGTTTTAAAATTGATATTGAGGATATTCCTACATTATGGTATCTTAGATATCCTCACATAAATTTTAAGGTTTTAAAACTTCTAGAGAAGTATAACATGGTGATAGGAATGCCAAGAATTGATTACCCATTAAAATTATGTGAAATATGTTTCATGGGCAAGCAAGAAAGAAAGTTTTTCAAAGTCAGAAAAATAAAAAGAATATGATATCAACTTGATTTGGTGCACTCAGATGTTTGTGACCCTATTAGTCCAGTATTACTTGGAGGAAGTATGTATTTTCTTACATGATTATAATGGTAAAACTTAGGTTTATATATTAAAAGGAAGAATAAAGTTTTAAGTAAATTCAAATAATTTAAGGATTGGTTGAAAGATAAAGTGGTTATAAAATTAAATGTTTAAGAATAGATAAGGGTGGTGAATATATATCAAATGAATTTGAAAGTTTTTATAAAAATAATAAAATTCTATATCAATTTACTATGTCATACACACCTCAACAAAATTGTATATCAGAAAGAAAAAATAGGACTATCCTTAGTATGGTTCGATGCATATTAAAGGAAAGAAAAATTCTTAAAAAATTTTAGGGAGATACAGTTGCTTGTGCAGTTTATTTGCTTAATAGGTTTCCAACAAAACGAATTGGTAATATTACACCAGAAGAAGCATGAAGTTTAGAAAATCCAAAAGTTGATTATTTGAGAATTTTTAGAAACGTTACATTTGCCAAGATACCAGAAGAAAATATAACAAAATTGGAGGATAAAATTTAGAAATGTATTTTGCTAGGTTTTTCAGTTAATTCTAATGGCTATAAACTCTACAATTCTATCACCAATATAGTTGTGATGTCAAAAAATGTTGAGTTTGATGAGCAACAGATTTGGAATTGGAAAAACGATGAGCAACATAAGAAAGCTATAACTTCAAAAGAGGATGATATAATATAAGCAAGCACTGAAATGGATTTATCGGAATTATCACTTAGATCAACTAGGTCACATGATTTAAAAAGTTCGATTATAAAAAGGACAAGACCGATTCAGGAGTTATATAATGCGACTCGAATGATTGATACTGAAGTTGACGGAACTCTGAAGCATCAGTCTATTATAGTTTTGATTGATACTAGTAGCACTAACAATTTTATGGACAGTGAGACTGTTGAACGATTGACCCACCACATTGAAGAGTATGACAGATTCGAAGTAAAGATTATTGATGGATGGATTTTCACTTGTGATAGCAAAGGTTCAAAGATAAAATTGATTATACAGGGGCCAGAAGTTTCTTGCAATGATTACTATACTGAAAGACCGACTTGTTGCTTACACTATCAAAAAGTGGATACCATACTTACTTGATCAACGGGTTATGATGGGTTGTAGATAGTCTATGACTAAAGTGCTAAAAGAGAAGCTCCCCGAGATTGATGCTGCTCACCCTTGAGGACAAGGCTGATTTGAAGAGGGAGGAATTGTTAGGACCCTTTTTCTGAGCTTTTGAATAATGTTTACTGAGTCTGTTTAGTTCAGTTGTTTATTGAGTTCAGTTAGAGTCAAGTAGAGATTTATTTAATATTTATTTATTATTAAGAGTCCAAGTTCCGATGGACTCTAGGTGGAACTCTATAAATAGTGATTTAACCATTTCTTTTGAGAATCAATCAGTTAATCAATTAAATATTATTTCACTTTATTGCTAAACCCTAGGAGGGTGATCCTCTCGAAGTGATCAAGGGGGGTCGATCCCCTCGAAGTGATCAAGGAGGCCGAATGATGAATATTTTTTATTTTATCTTTTTGTAAGATATGATCCATTAACCTTCGAAGAAGCTTATAGATAAGAAAAATGACAACAAGCTATGAATGAAGAGATTCACGCCATTAACAAAAATGATACATGAAAGCTTACTACACTTCTGGAAGACCACCAAGCGATCGATGTTAATATCAATAGTAAATTATTTGATCTAATCCATATGTTGAGAAAAGTGTGTATGATTAATTACGATAGCAGTAAGACAGAGCAGGTGTTGTGCCAGAGTTAAGATCGGGACTTCATTGGAAGTTCGAGAGTTCATTGGAAGTTCGGACATTTGTCGAAAATTCTACCGGAACTGACCGAGAAGTCCAGGAGCTTGCCAAAGAAACTCATCGGAACTCGTCAAGAAGATCGTGATAAAGTCCAGGAGCTTACCGGGAGTCCACCGGAACTTTGCCGAGAGATCATCGAAAGTTCGTCGGAAGATCGCCAAAAGCTCGCCGAAAGAACAATTGACGTACTGGAATAAGAATGCTTTTGTTAAATATCTTAATTATTATAGTTAGAACTTAAATTGAGTTAGGATTGAGAGGTAATCTCACTAACTTAGTTAAGGGTCAATTGGGCCCTTAACAGGGCTGAATTGGGCCGGATTGAACAGCTCATTCAGCACCTGAAACCACGGCCGACGGTGGCACCGCTTGGGACTCGATCTCTCAGGTGTTCTAGGTGGTGGTACTGCCCAGACTGGGTGGTGGTACTACCGGTAATTAATGTTGCCAGTAATGGTACCACCCAATGTCAGAGTGACAGGCGGTAGTACCGCCCAATGTTAGAGTGACAAGTGGTAGTACCGCCCAGTAATGGCGGTGGTACCGTCAGTACCCCGAAAAATCGGGATAAGATAATTTTTTGCTCCAATTTTGAAACCATTAGGGCCTATAAATACCCCACCATTTTCTGCATGAAAGAGTATGAAAGTGTTAACATAATCTTGAATTCTTGGAGTGTTAAAGTGTTGTAAAAGTGAGAAGAGTCCTCTCTCTCTTTTAGCTTTGTAAACATCTAAGAAAGAGGAGTAAGGCTTGTAAAGGTTATCTCCTAAACCCGATAAAAGGAGAAATAGTTGTAAAAGGTGGTTGGTCTTCGCCTATTGAAGGAAGACCATTAGTAGACACCGGTGACCTCGACGGAAGAGGAATCAGAAGTGGATGTAGGTCACAATGATCAAACCACTCTAAATTCTGGTTTGCGTTTCTATTTGAGCAATTTATATTACTACAATCTTCCTTAAATTTCTCTTTACAGTCTTATGAACACCTTCAAGTTTAATATCTTTCCGAAATGGATTTAATCAAAATAAATATTTTTTAAAATCACTAATTTTTTCGCTACACTAATTCACCCCCCCCCACCCCCCCCCCCTCCCCTATTAGTGCCGCTCTTGATCCTAATAGTTAAGTGGATCTTCAAAACAAAAAGAAATGTAAAATGAGAGCAGGAGAAATACAAGGTCTGATTGGTTACAAAGGGATACAAACAACAATATGAAATTGACTATGAAGAAGTATTTGCACTAGTTGTACGACTAGAGACAATAAGATTACTTATCTTCCTAACAGCTCAAATGAAATGAAAAATTTTATTAATAGATGTTAAATCAGTATTTCTTAATTGAGTTCTTGAAAAAATGGTATATATTCAATAACCCTCTTGTTTTATTATTTATGAATAAGAAGACAAAGTATACAAGTTAAAAAGAGCTCTTTATGGGCTTAAACAAGTCTCACAAGCTTGAAATTCTCGAATAGATATTTATTTTATTCAAAATAATTTTTCAATGTGTTCATATGAATATGCTCTCTAAATGAACTCTGATGGAGATATCTTGTTTGTACGCTTGTATGTAGATGATTTAATATTTATAGGCAATAGTAGTTCTATGATTAAATATTTTAAGCACTTTATAAATAAGAAATTTGAGATGACCGACTTAGGCCTAATGACTTATTTCCTTGGTATTGAAGTTATATAAGACAATGGATGAATATTTATCTTATAAGAAAATTATGTAAAGGAGGTTCTAAAAAAGTTTTCTATGGAAGATTATCACCCTATAGATACACTTATTGAATATGACACTAAGTTGACTAAGAAAGGTAAAGGTAAATACATTAATTAAACTCATTATAAAAGTCTAGTTAGATGTTTAAGATATTTGATATTCACTCGACCTGATACACTATTTGGAGTTGGTTTAATAAATAGATATATGGAAGCTCCTAAGACATCTCATTTAAATATTGCTAAAAGAATTTTATGATATATTAAATGAACAATTGAGTATAAAATATTCTATTCATCATCTAAAAGGTTAGAGCTTATTGAATATAGTGACAGTGATTGGGCTGGAAGTTACGATGATCGAAAAAGTATAACTGGATCTGTATTTTATTTTGGTGAAGCTATATTCACTTGGTTTTCAAAAAAGCACCAAATTATTGCTTTATCAAGTTGTGAAGCCGGATATATAGCAATATCTTCTTATGTTTGTCATGCAATCTAGCTACAAATATTACTCCAAGAACTTCATATGTCACAAAAGAAGTCAGCTAAGATTTATATTGATAACAAATCAACTATTACCTTAGCCAAAAATCCAGTATACCATGAAAGATCGAAGTATATCGATACAAGATTTTATTTGATAAGAGATCATATAAAAAATAAAAAAGTAAATGTGCATTACAAGTGAACAAGTGGCCGATATATTTATAAAACCTCTCAAATTTGAAATATTTCAACAACTTTGAAAGAAACTTGACATATTAAATGGAACAAATTTAAGGGGAGAGAATATTAGAATTAAACTTGTTCAAGTATCAAAAGATTAATTTCATCAAAATAAATATTCATTATATCAAGAAAAAAAATTAAATATCTATCGAAGGACAAATCAATTTGATTATTGATTCTTAAATAATGATTCACTTTAAATATAATTAATATCATATATTTTTGAAGACTATATAAACCGCATGTATTAGGTCATGAAAATTATAGAGTTTTGAAATTATAAACAATTTTGAGTGAAATATAGAATATCTGCTCTCTTTTTTTTATAATAACTCTATCATTTTTCCCATCAAGTTCGATACTCCTCGTAGGCAGAGCGTAGACGTGTTTGGTTTACTAGGGTTAGCGGGATTTGTTTTGATATGTTAGTAGAGCACATCAACGTGTTGAACTCACAGCTTCATCTTTGAGCATTAACAGCCGATAAGAGCGTAAGTATAGGCTATATATAAAGTATGACATGAACGGGCTGCCAAAGTCGAACGGGAATTAGAGGTAGACAGGAGGGACTACAGATGCTAATATTGTTGCTATAAGGAATCTATAGTGATATGATGTACGGAAGCAGCGTTGGATACGTAAATGGATCCGTTTAGTCCTCGTTCGAATATAAATCTTAACATGTTGGGGAGATGCATGCATATTTCTTATCAGAGGTTTTGCAAACAACAGTTGCAGGCGTAAGGTTTGTCAACCAAAAGTATATATACATCGTGATTAAATGTCAGGAACTCAGATACGACACCCCACCCCACTCCCCTTTTTCTTTCTTTCCGGTGAGGATGAGGAAGAAGACGTAGCAGTGAGATGGGCACGGAAACCATGTGAACAATCCCATCGACCACTGCAAGCTGCGAGCACACTTCACCATATTCTGCTGCATCGGGTGGTGAGATTTGCGTCATGAAGCAGCGCCAATAGTTTCAACGTCGAGAGAAGCCTCGCCTCGGCTTAAATATTCTCTGCCATCAAAAGGAATCCAAAGCCGGCATTGAATGGTAGTCTTAATTTCTTCTATGTCCAAGCAGTAAATGGGGGCAATGAATTCCCACGCAGTGAACTCAATAGCCAGATTCCAACTCGTGGGACTCCCAACATCCATGCATGCTTCGCCAGCCATGACGAGCACACAGAGAGCAGCAAGCAAGCAAGCCACTGTTTCTATCTGAAGCCGTACTGCTTTCTTTTTTCTACCTCGAGGCATGCAGTTAAAGCCAATTCAAGAACCTGGTCCTTAATCACATGGTTAAAGCATTGGATTTCTTGAGTTATAAAAGCTTTATGTTTCCCCGTCCAGAGACAGATTTAAAGTGCTAAAAGCTTTATGCGTCCCCTTCCGTAGACAGATTTAAGCGCATTAAGAAGAAGACGAGAGGTTCATAAATACGCTCGAGTAGATCCAAAGAGAAGAAGGATCCTCCTATAACAATTCTATACTTCAACTTTCGAGGAGAGATTTATCAGAATCTCTTGTTATATTATCAGGTCGTTTTCATTAATTTATATTTTTTTCCTCTCATTTATTGTGTTTTTTGGGGAACAGAATCTCTCTCTCTCTCTCTCTCTCTCTCTCTCTCTCTCTCTCTCTCTCTCTGAGGTGTGTGGCTGGCTGGTACAGGGCTTCCGATTAGTGGACTTCTTTTAAGTCCATCGCAGTCCCTCTTTTTCTCTCACCGCATGCTTACCGATCCAATGGTTCCTGTGGCCACAGTACCTCAAAGAAATTAGTGGCCTAACTTGCACATGATCCCTGCCATGCATGTTCAGCTTTCGACCGTGCTGTCTTCTTATCTTCGATCCATTCGCTGTTGATTCTTTGTATAACGCTTGTTATATCACAATATCTTGCCGTCCTATGATTCACACTCGTTCCACAAAATGCCAACATGATTATACAGAAGAGGGATGCAAACAAATTTGATTACATGAGCCAATTCCATCCAAAAGTAATAGCCAGCGGCATCAGACGAGACTGACACCAAACAAATGTACTCGTCTCCCAAGAAAGCAGGGAATCTAATGTTCACAGCATGGCACAACTCCGTACGGACGCAATGAGCCTTCAATTTATGCAGCATACCAGAGCGCAGCTCTCCACTAACAATTTGTATAAGTTGTAGCAGCAATCACCATATAAATCACGTACAGAAGGAGGAGAGAGAGAGAGAGAGAGAGAGAGTTAATTCCTCGGTTTCTTCAATGTGCGTGACGTAATCACGTGGTAGGGAGGAAGAGCTTTCTGAGGCTCCGAAATGTGGAGACGGCATGTGGGTTTGCATGGGGGCACGTCAAGGTTTCTGGTCTGGCACGTGCGCTACATGCCGATCGAGGCAGGGGGTTCTACGACTGAGGCGGGAAGCTGAGATGATGACGACGACGATGGAAGACGGTGACTGTTTGTGTTTGTGGGCATATGGATTCGGCTCCCACTTCATAGCTAGCCATCTCTGCTTTGGTCTCTTTCTCTGTTTTCTTCGTGTCATGGAGTTCATCGCCTCCGCGCAGCGGAACCTATCAGCGGTACGCCCTAGCAATCCTCGGAAAGAGGAATTCCTTCCTTCTTATCTAGGGGGTGCAAGGTTGTGGCATTAGGATTTGCTCGCAACCGTGGGCATCAGATGGCAGAGTCCAGAAGAGAAAGCTCTCGATGTGAGCGAGAGGAGGTGTGAAATATTGGCGCAGCAAGTTAGAAAGGGACAGGGCTAAGCTTGGTAACTCTTCCTTCCTCCATGGCTGGACTGAGTCCTGCTATCTCGATGCATGCATGGCATGGACATTAAGGTTGCAGTCACGGAAGAAAGGAAGGTGGGCGCCACTCCTGGGAATGGTCTTGCGGATCCTCCGTGGAAAATCCAAACCAAATTCTCTCTTCTCTGGTGCGCTAACCACGCACTCATCAGTTGGTAGCAGGGCGACCATCGACCTTCCTGAATCGGTGCAGAGGACCAGAACTCGACCGGTGTACTACGATGGAGCGATGCGATTGCTGCGTGCCAACCGACTGCTGTTGTGATCCTCTTCGGCGAAAGATGGGGTTTGACTTGGAAACAGTCGTAAAAACACCAAAATGGGTTGACTTGGTGCGGTGGGCAGATGGACTCTCTACCATCCCTTTTCCACGCCACGAGGCTGTATTCAATTATTCATTGTCGCCAATGAACACGAGGAAGTCTGCTGTAAACACCATCCAGCTTGGAGGGGACTCGAGCTGTTCCAGGCCCATAGATCATATGGGCCACAGTCCGTAATAGATGGCCCAAGCCCAATCATGGTGGTGGGCCACAGTTCGTAAACACCATTCCGCCGGTCTTGAGTTGGATAGACAGAACATTCATTTGGGAAGGCAATTGAGCACCTTGAATTTTGTGAAAATCACAAAGTATAATATATATATATATATATATATATATATATATATGTGTGTGTGTGTGTGTGGATAATTAATGACCATATGCAACTGGAATCGACCTTCGTCTTCGTAAAGGCAATGACTCGTGAAGTATACGAGCAACGACTCTTCTGCCTTGTTAGTGGGAAAAAAAGTACATAGACACCAACGTATATTTAAGTCGTTTACACACTCCGAGGTGATTCGCTGAGCCGACATGAGTGTGCGTGTCATGTCGAGGAATCAGCGTGCAACATTTCAGAAATCCATTCTCGTCTCCGGAAACGTAATGGAACATATTAAACACTGAAGAGACAATTAGCAAATTCTTCTGCCATAGAGAACAAAGATGGGACGGCAAAGTCCTCTCGCTCTCTCTCTCTCTCTCTCTCTCTCTCCCTATCTTCTCACATCGTAGCATCTAAGGCGCAGGATGAGAAAACAAAGGATTCTGTACCCGCATATGAAAGCAAGCATCACTCCCACATGGCTCCATCTTTGAGACTCCACCACGCCCTGCTCCCTCAAGAACATCCCTCCGTCGAGAGCGCACATGTTTCCCTCCCACTCCAAGCATTCCCTTCTTCCCCTTACTCCACCATACTCGTTCAACACGAAAGCCTCGAACGGATACTTAAAGAAGCTGAGGTAGTGCATGAAGATCCAGTACCTGGGTATGTTGTCTTTGGCTATGAAATAGCCTGAGAAGAGGAAGAAGGAACCCATCAGCCCCGAGATGACGGAATTGCCCATGATGAAGGTTGGAACCAGGGCGCTGAAGCACGCGACAAAAGAGTTGGCCATCAGCATCACCAGCCATATCACCAAAGAGAAGTAGAGAAACTTATCCATCTCCCTTCTCAGTCCCACCAACCAATACACTGGAGTGGCGTATAAGAGTGCAGCTACTAGAAGAAAAGGCATGAAGACAAGCGCATTGGCTATGACATAGGAGGACACCCTGTAGGCCCCTCTCGAGGTCTCCCTCTGCAGAATCCTTCTCTCCCGCAAGAAGATGGGCAAGCCTTCGTTCGTGGAGGACAGAAGAAAGGTGAGGCTGAACGCGAAGAAACCCACCCTGGCTTGGAGGTTGCTTACGTTTATGAAGATTGTTCCGAGGCCGAACCCAGCTGCGATGGATTGGATCACCTTCGCGGTGAACAGCTCCCGGGTCCTCGAAGCGTTCTTGAAGAACCGGCTGGTTAGAATGAAAACCTCGCCACACCGCGAATTGGCGTAGAAGATTTTGTCTTCTTTGGTGCTGCAGTTGGGAGCTCTGATAACCTCTTCTTGGGGAGTAGTGGGCCCTGAGTCCAGGCTAGCCATGGCATCCATGGCGAACTCCAGCACATTGACATGAGGAGGAATGCGATGGCCAGCCTCCCTCAGCCGACTCTCCAATAGCGCGATCGGCCCCTGGTGGTGAACGGTTCCGCCGGCGATGAGCAAGACCTGGTCGAACAACTCGAGGATCCGAAAGCCCGGCTGATGGATGGTGAGGACAATGGTCTTTCCCTGGACAGACGCCATGGACTTGAGCAGCTTTACAATGTGGAGGGCGGAGGCCGAGTCCAGCCCGGAGGTCGGCTCGTCCAGCAACAGCACCGCCGGATCATGCACCAAGTCGACCCCGATGGAAACCCGGCGGCGCTCACCGCCGGAAATGCCGCCAGCTCCGTGGCCGCCGATTCTAGAACCGGCCACATGATCCAGACCCAGCTCTTTGATCAGCTCCCTCACGCGGGCAGCGGCCTCGCCAGCCGTCGCGTTGAGCCTCAGCCTGGCGCTGTATGCCAGCGACTCCTCGACCGTCAGCAGCGGGAAGAGCGCATCGTCTTGCGTGACGTAGCCGGATACCCTTCGAAAGCGGGACACGTCCATGGGTCGTCCATCGACGAGTATGTCGCCGGAGACTTGGCTCGGGTGTATCACGCCGGCAAGAACGGAGAGCAGCGTGGTCTTTCCAGCTCCGCTCGGGCCGACGATCGCCAGGAGCTCACCGGGAAGGGCCTCACAGCACACGTTCTTCAGAATAGACCTGCAGGTGCTGGGAAAGCCGCAGCAACGCAGGTGAACGTTCCGTGTGGCGGTCGAGAGGTCGTAGGACAACGACTTGGTTTCGATGCGGTATCGGGGTCTCCGGCTGCCAAGATTCAGCGTTTGCAGCTCCATGGAGGAGTGAGGAGAAGCACCGAGTGTCAAGAGGCAAAGAGGAGAGTAGAAGAAAATGAGAAGGGCAGGGCAAGAGGTTGAGCTAACGCACCAAACCTCACCGCTATAACTTTTCTCGAGCACAATAGTGCTTCCTGGATGGCGGACGCCTCGTTTACAGGAACAGCGTGCGAGCCCTGCGGAGGGTCGGTGCTTTTTTGACACGGTTTATAGCGCTGCGTCTTTACCGTGGGTTTGCTCAAACAAAAAGTTGCACCGACCGCAACATTGTGTTTGGCGAAACAAATTAATTGGAGTACGTTGCAACCATTGTTCGGGCGAGCGACAAGCTTGACCGATCACAGCGCGGAGTTGGTGGAGTTTGCTTAGGCCGCACCGTTCTCCGTGTAACGATCGCCAGAAAACAAAATGGGACAGAAGGTTTAGACCAGAAGCCGTTGCAAGGGAGTTAATATGGCCCGGCGGATCGCAGACGAACGGCATGTGATGCGGACCATCATCTTCATCCGACGCTGACACGGAAGCTAAACTTTGGTGAACCACTCACTGTCCTTTTCTTTGTTTTTTGTCTTTAAATAAAAATAGTTTTATTATATTAAATAGTTTATATGATGGTTGATTTGAAACTAATTTATGCAACAAATGCACTCTCAACGGAGACAACCACACAACTCTTTTTTTTCTTTTCGTGGAGCAGTTTTTAAGAGACAACCAAATCGAGTCGGATTGTATTAATTTAACTATATCTAATTAATACTTAATATAAAAATATTTATATGTGAAAACGTAATAAAGAGGATTAAGAGAATAATCTCACACTAATAAATATCGAAAAAGTCCGGATGACTGAGATCAAATTTTTTTTTTTTTTAATAAACCTACGGTACAAACCATAGAAGCATGAAAAGAAAATGGGCCAACAAATTTGGCAGTTATTTTTGGGAGATTTAGAAACAAAACCAAATGAGATGGATTTTATCAGTTTGTGTCTGTATCAAAAGGAATTTTTTAATAAAAAGAAAAAGGAAAAACATCAATCATTTTATTGTGAAACAAGAAATCGAATGAGTATAATGCCATGGGACTAATACTCACAGGTATACCAAAATCCGTGGACCCGAAGACTGCTACAACAAGACAACTTATCCAAACTAATACGAAACCTTCTTCTGCGGAAGGGGATATCTTATGGGCACACGTTTGAAAATACCATCTTCCTCCCAAAAAAAAATATTGAACGGAGGGTTAAATTACAGAGATGCGTGGATGTTATGATCGACTAATGTTTCCAGTGCAAGTGAATGTAGCAATCCCTTTGCTTCGTACTCTTCTTTCTTGTTTATGTACGTTCTGTACATTTTTTTAATTAGCTACATGGATTCTTTTGGGTTGAGCTCCTAAATTTAAATATGATCCTTTTCATGTCCAGAAAATAATTAAGTGGCAATCCTGAAGGAGCACTACACGATGAAAAGATCTATGAAATGATGGAGGGGGTTGTTCCCATGAGGAGGGAAGCAAAGAGAAGAACATTCCAAGTATCGGGCAATCCTGGAAGGCACCAATGGCTGCAGTCGGCATATCTCGCGGGTTCCTTCCTCTGCTCCGCCGTTAGCAGCTTCCCTTGCCTGGATGTGTAAATGGATGTGTGCGCATCTCGCCGGTACTCCGACAGCCGTGTGATGTTCAGATACGTCACCGGGGTTCTCATCTTCCCGATGGTCGTCTCCGCAAGCGACACCATGGATCTCGGAAACTGCTGCAGATAAGTGTCGTTGGTGATGGGGTGGGTCTGGTTGTAGCACCAGTGTAAGTTTTCCCTGCATGAATACGCACCAGAAATGCAATTATGACACCAAGTTGCAAGTCCTACAGGAGCTGGCTGTTCCTGAGGCTTTGTGGAGGCTGGCTACAGGAGCTAGCAGTTCAGAATATGGCTTAGTAAAGTTTAACTATGTTGTTGTTTGGAGGTGCTTCCATGGCAAGGCATGACATGATTGATTCTACAGACGCTCCATGAGAACATGCTCGCCATCCTGTATGCAACAGCTTGGGAAGGAGAGAGTAGTCGGCCATAATATAGACAGACTTGTAGGTGTTTGGATTTCTCAACCGTTGCATTGTGTTGGCAACCATGGAAGCTCAACTCTTTTATATATACATATATATATACATATATATATATATATATATATATATGTATATATATGAATTTACGCGTGTTACTGTACGAAGGCAACACATTTGATGACACTCTCACCTTTCTTTGTAAAAGGACGCTGATTGATCGTAGTGGGACCCAGAAAAGTTTCTGAGATAGACTCGGTCAAACCAAAGAAGAACTCAGCATTCTGGGCACAAGAGTTGTGGGTCCGATGTACGTACCTCTTGTGTTCGGGCGAGATGCTCCTGAAGAAGACGGCGGTCCTGGCCGGGTCCACGTTTCGGTCGACCCACTGCGCCCAAGTCCGGAGTGCCCTTTGGAACGCCTCCTCCGCTTCCATGTCCTCCATCAACCCTTCGCTGCACTCGAAGTAGTTCCACCTGTAGCAGGCAGCATGCACATCCGTTGTTATGCAACTAAACAAAGCTCGTACCGTCAGGTGCGTGTGAGAGAGAACGAGATAGGGTGGTGTGTACACCACTACTCACGCCCTCATCTTGCCGCGGTGCGTCCACCAGTGGCCGGTGTTGAACACCATGACGTCGGCACCCAGCCATCGGCGTTCTTCTGCCGGGAGCTTGTCGAGCCTTAGGATCTTGGCATGGTCTTCCCTTTCCTTCAGCTCTACCAGGAAGGGGCTCCAAAAGAACTCCACCGAGCAATCATAATCCTTGAGGGAAAAGACAGGAAAATAGTTACGAGACAAGGCTTGACACAGATTGTTAACCTAAACTTTGACATTAGGCATTGGACGAATCATTACTCGATTAGTTAATCTGCAGTAATCGATTAGAGAGTTTGAGACAAACTAAGTAGAGAAAACTTGAAGGTTTTCAAGTATCAGCGCTACCTCAGCCACAAGTATTGATTGATTGAATATGGATCAGACGTGGATTGGCATATTAATAGTACCCAAAGAAAAGCTTGGAAGGGGATTCGATTATCTAAATTGTTAGCGGATTTTAGAACCGATAAGATCAAGTTTATGAATACATACATATATACCATCATCATCGTCGTGATACTTGATCAAACTAAAGGCGATTCATATCAACGTCTCACGAGGGCTGGGCTGGTGGGACTGGTGACCTAACAAGTACTCTCTCGCCTAGCGTGTCGAGAGTCAATTGGAGACAGATTAAGGGTGTGCAAAGTCAAGACAGATTAGCCGCTCCCTCCATGATTGAGCCACTCGTACAGCACTTTGCTTCGACGAAGTACACCAAATCCGAACCTACCACGCCACGTGTTAAATTCAATCGATTCGGGCGTCGATGAACTTACTTCCGGTACATCAAGTGCACACCAGCTTGTCAGCTACTAAGTGCTGTGTTCTAAGGTTAGCAAATTAAGTGCATCATGCACGACCTTCCTTTCTTCTAAATAAAATGTTTGCTGTTCCACTTTTTTCAAACACTATCAAGTCATCGACTAAAAACTTGTCCTAATAATATTCTTCCATGATATAAAAACTTGCAAGTCATCTAAAAACTTTTCCAAGTGCAATTGTTCACATCCAACCAAAGCATATATTTCAGAATGATTCAGTGAAGGAACTCAGCTTTTCTTTCTACTTTGGCTTTGGGTGCACATTTATTATTATTATTATTATTGTTGTTGTTGTTGTTGATGTTGGGGTGAAATGTAGTACCTCATGACAAGTACTATTCTATTAGATCCATCGTTAAGCAAGTGAACAGTTTATACAAGTGTACGGGTAAATTGATACTGATCGAGCAAGCAGAGTAAGTACGGCAACGTACCAGGGCTCGGAACACCTTGTAATCTGAGCCGTGCAACTTGACGTCGGCGCGCTTCCGGCGCACCGACGAGTAGAGCATGCAGGCGAGCGACTCCCACATGTTCCTGTTGAGGGAGTCACCGACGATCACCACTCGCTTCCCTCTCCACCTCTCCAGCATCTCGCTCCCATTAAACCTTCATTGCAAGAATTTTCAGAATCGCAGAACGCAGCAGATGAGGCAGAAGCAATTGAACCGAGCAGATTCCGTGTAGCAGTTGATGATGGCATTAGAGCTGCTGACCTCGGAAGGTCGCAGCCATTAGGCTGCCACCGCCAGTGCTCGTAGTCGGAGTCGGGCCTGCCGTTCCTCTGGCAGCTTACTTGGTCGGTGAGAAAGGGGCACCATTGCGACGGGTAAAGAGGGTACCTCTTCCGGTCGTACACCCACCTGCCGTCGAACACGTCGCACTTCTTCTTCTCCTTCACCACGTTTCCCTCTTCGGTGGCGCGAGCTGCCGGTGTCGTCGCTTCGGCTGTAAGGATTTCTTTGGTTGTGATAATTTGTGAGGAGTAGGAAGAAGTATTTGCATCGACATCATTAGACTGCTTAGGTGGAAGCGCCATGATCGGAGACCCCGAGGAATTCGTGACATGCACCAGGCTAGAATCCGGAGACGGAAGCTCTGCTTTGTCGGATGGTGAGAAGGCCATCCCTGCTACCGCGCTGGGCTGTGGAGACGCATCCGCCTCGGTGGTTGCCCGTGGGTACATGGCCGCGATGACCGATGGAGGAGTAGGCGTCGGCTCCAACTTTTGCACAAAAGCTTCACAAGGCGCGGGGGCAGTGCTGACAGGTGGAACCTCTACATAAGTCTCTGCCGATGCTTCTGCAAGCGAAGGCACGGTGGAGGGCTTTTTGCTTACATGAGCAGTGCCGTCGAGGTCTGGAAAAGATGCGATGGTCGTGCTCGGGCGGTACACTTTCTGAAGGCTGTAGGAGATGAGGAGATAGCCGAGGAAGCAGGCCAGGGTGCAGAGCAGCCACTTGCGGTTGACGAGGGGAGGTGGAAGGGACTCCATGCGAGCACGATACCGCCTCCGGAAGCTGGAGTCAATGCTTAGGAGAGAAAGCACTTGTCGTTTTGGTTGGGGGATTGGTTAGTGCATGTTGTACTTTTTGTCTTGTTTTTAAACAGTTTGATCCTTTCTTCGAGGACGCCATGACGGAACTTCACATCTCAATCCTTTTTAGGTCTTGAAGTCTCCTGATCTGGCTCCAGAATGGGTCGGATTGTGGCAGCCTTGGCACAGACGAGCTGGTGGTGCATCCTCTGCGGCCGTATGCGTTTTGTAGGGTTGTCAGGAGAGGGGAGAAATGGAGAGAGTAAGGGTTTTGGTGCACCCAAACCGTTCTTTTCCGGCTGTCTTGGGGAGTAAAGTTGCAGAGGAGTTGGTGTGACAGCAGACTAGTTGATGGGACGGACTAGAAAAGGCAAGACGGACAACTATTTATTGCTTCTTTAATTACTATATTTCCGTTTATTAATTTATTTATTTATATATTTGTTTTGATTTCCAACACTCATATATTTATTTTTATATTTTTCCCTTGATTTAAAAATTGGGTTAAATGGATTTGGAAACATATCGATGAAGGGAAGTACCAAATATGGTCATCATGTATACCTTAATTTCTTCTTTCCTAATACCATATTTATATTTTATTTAATGGAATATTTGCAATTTTGTTGTTTTCGTGTATGTCGTAATAAGTTTACCCGTAAGTTCAAGTTGTCAAAGAATAGAGAGTTATGTGTGTTATTCCGTCTGTATATACTCTTGTGGCAAAAGGAATACGCATATTTACATCTATAAATATGCTTTTGACTGGTGCATAGTTCACATCGAAAATACACTATGCAACTTTTCTACCGAAATTGTTCTCTTCGTCTCTTTCAAACCCCAGTGGTTATTTTTCGTAATAAAATAAATTATTATTCTCCCGTTGAATTCAGAGTGTAATAAAATAAATTTCATCACGTACATAAAGTTAATAATAATAATCCTCCAACATTTATTAAACTTGTTCTTTGGAAATATCAATATAGTTCAAACTCCTCCTATCCATCCAGGATTTTGATATAATAAAAGTACATAATCTTGTTCATATGAATAGAATAAATCACAAAGAGAATAATGTTACCTACCATTATCTACCTATTCGTTTATCGCTATTACTGGAACATAGAAATTATTTGGCCTCTCTTCATTCGTGGAGTCCTTCCCTCCGTCCGCATGCAAGAGAATGAATATGATAATGATTCGGTTCCGTGCATCTTCTTCTCCTGGGGATTGGTGACGCACACGTAACGTGAGATCCGTTCTCGATGAGTGTGAATTATATACGTTTGATACACAGCACACGAAGCATGAGGGTAAATGGACATCTGGATTGACATTATGGATCATCAAACTGTTTGACGAAGACGACCAAGAAAAAAATGGCTGGCATCGAGATTGAAGAGTATGTGTTCGTTGTCTGCTGAATTAAAGTGCAAAATCATGGAGAAATGGGAACCGGGAAGCCAGGGATTGACTTGGGCAACCCGAGCATCGTAGCTTCCTATTGCCTGGGTGATCATTGGATCTAACAATGACTCTGCCACTTTAATAATAGAAGAAAGTGCAGGATGGATGGGATGCTTCGAATTTGGCAAAGCTATGCAATTATGGGCGGCAGAGAAGATGGTGTCGCCTTGCATCAAATGGCAAGCTAGATTTGAAGGGCGCGGCGCCCCACTTAAAATCAACGTATCACCCTAAGAAAGAGTTCTTTTTTCTACAAATAAAGGGTGAAAGGAAACGAAATCTGGTTCTAATAACATAAGATCACAACACAGTCAATGGTCACTTGTTACGGTTGGCGGTGCTTGTCACTCGCAAATGTCTTGGCGAGGAAACTATCGACGCTATGGACTGCTTTCACATGATTCTTTGCCGACGCCATCAAACTTGGCTTGGACGTCAATGGTTCCCGTGACTTCACAAGCGTGTGTGGTTTCGAGTGGCTCAAAAAGAAAGGGTTTAGAAAATAACATCTCTTTTTCTTCCTATGGCTTTATAACTGGTAGCTTTCGGTAACGAGGACGAGGAAAGGAAGAAGGAAAGAAGAGTTGGAGAAGCAAATGAAAAGAAAAAAAAAAAAGAAGAGTGAACGCGAGGAAAGAGAAGAATAAGACGAGAAGGCGGCAGATGATGTCGAGAACTTAAAAAGTATATTTTGAAAAAATTATAAATTAATATTTTATATTTTAAATGATATCAGATCGAGTTTTAGGGATAAAATTTTTTAATTTAAAATATATTTTAGATAGAGTTATAGAGATTACGGACTCTTATATTTTATATCTATAAATATGTCACAAATTAATTTAAGTTTCAAGTATTAAAGTCAATTTTAAGAATTATTCAAGATCTCTAATTGTTTTTCTTTTTTAGAAGTTTTATAAAGCCTTTTTTTTTCGCCTTAGTTTTTTTTTCTTCTATTTGATTTGATATTGGACTAGTATTACCTTGTTACTACTATTTGATAAAGGGTTGCACTTACATGTGATCATCTCTTTCTTCACGTACTCTTAGAGCCATAAGAGTGGTAATATATGCTTTAAAGATCTTCTTGGTGAAAAAGATAATATTTTTTTATTATAAAATATTATAATCAAGTTGGTGGATTTGGTATTGAACTTTTTAATTAGTCTAACTACCATAAACTTATTTGGAGTCTTATCTCATGGGAAAGATCTATAGGATGTGGTTAGTGTCAATGCAACAACAACATCGCAGATGGAGACGCTACGAAGAGATGTAGGACTTTAAATGCAAATGTTGAATTTATATTAAAAAGATATATTTCTCATGATATCTTTGAACATATTATTTATTATAAATCAACTTCAGATATTTTATCTCTTCATGTATTGCTTAACAAAAAGAATATGGTTTGATAAATACTAACTAAGGCGATCTCTCAATTTCTCAGTATTTTTTAAAGATTAAAAATTTATATTCAGATATATCACTCTTAGATTCAGATGACCCTTTATTTGATGCACAAATAAAATATTATATTATTCGTTGTCTTTAAAAATAATATATTCCTTATGTTACAACTATTCAAGGATAGGTTCGTAAATTGTAAGAGAGGACTAAGGAGATTTACAGTAATGTAAATTGCACAAATGAAAAGTAAACTAGAATTTAGAGTGGTTCGATCAATGTGACCTATATCCACTTTCAGATTCCTCCTCCGACGAGGTCTCCAGCGTCCACTAAAGGCCTTCCATCAATAGGTAAAGGTCAACCACCTTTTACAGCTTTTTCTTTTTTTATCGGGTTTAGGAGACAACCCTTACAAGTCTCACTCCTCTTTTTTGGATGGTTATAAGGCTAAGAGATGAAGGAGGAGAACTTTTCACTTTTACAACCCTTTAAGGCTCAAGAACTCAAGATTATGCCAATAGCTTTCGTGCTCTTTCATGCAGAAAAGGATGAGGTTTTTATAGGCCCTAATGGCTTTCAAAAATGGAAACAAAAAGTGTCTTATCCTAGATTTTCAGGATACTTACGATACCACCGTCATTACTGGGCGGTACTACTGCTTGACAGATCTCGAAGACCGAGCTCTGACGGTACCATTATTGGTAGTATTTACTGCCGACGGTACTACCGTCCAGACCACCTAGGAGACTGAGTCTCCCAAGTAGTGCCACCGTCGACTAGGCATTTAAGTGCTGAATGGGCTGATCAATCCGGCATAATTCAACCCTGTTAAGGGCCTAGTTGGCCCCTAATTAAGTTAATGAGATTATCGCCTAATTATAACTTAATCTACTATCTAACTATAATTACTAAGACATAATCTAAGGCACTCTTGTTCCAGTACGTCAATTACTCTTCCGACGAGCTTCCGGCAATCTTCCGGTGATCTTCCGACGAACTCTTAGCAATATTCCGGAGGACTCCCGGTAAGCTCCTGGACTTTACGATGATCTTCTTGGCGAGTTCCGACGAGCTTTTTTGGCAAGCTCCTAGACTTCTCGGTTGGTTTCGGTAAAACTTCCGATGAACGTCTGGACTTCCAACGAACTCTTGAACTTCCAACGAGATCTCGATTTTGACTCCGGTACAACACCTGCTTTATGTCTTACTGCTATCGTAGTTAATCCTACATACTTTTTTCTCAACATATAGATTAGATCAAATAATTTACAATTGAGTTCATCATTAAAATTCGAGATTTAACAATATATGGATCCACAAACACATGTATACGTGGTATCTCAAAATATTATGTTTGATAAAGTTTCCTGTTATTATTCTTCATAAATAATTTTTTTTATATATCAATCACAATAACGAAAGTAGTACATATTCTGGTTAAGATTTCTTTGTCATCTAATGCTATTATAAATTTTTGCATATATATATCTATTCCTATTATTTCTTCATCATTAATGATGGAGCAAAGCGATAGAGGGAGTAATGATGTTCATGAAGAGAAAATTCTAACATGGAGAAGATCAAAAAGAATAATTATCAAACTATCATAGTACAAGATGGAGACAATATAAACATTTGTCACTATTTATTTTTTGAATCAATTAATAATTTTGAGCCAACTTGTTTTGACGAAGCCAAATGTATTAAAGTATGGGAGGATGCCATGAATGAAGAAATGAATATTGTTTATAAAAATAAAACTTGAGATCTTTTACTATGGATGTTGTCTTTTGCATGAAGTCCAATTAAAGATTTCAATAGTCTTTCATGTAGTAAGTTTGGATCAAGCTATGAGTTAACAAGTATTCCCAATAGTCCTAGAAGCTTTGGTCGAGGTCATATTTCTACATGATCCCATATCTAGTGGTAGTTATGGATGTGACCTTGTAGATCTAAGTCGGGACTTATCTCCAAAAGTATACTTTAAGGAGGAGTGTTAAGAAATTAAAAGTATATTTTAGAAGAATATAAATTAATATTTTATATTTTAAATGATATTAGATAGAGTTTTAGGGATAATAAATTCTTAGTTTAAAGTATATTTTAGAATATTTCAAACTAGATAAAGTTATAAAGATCAAGGACTCTTGTATTTTATATTTATAAATAGGTGATATCTATACGTAAATTAATTCAAGTCTCAAGTATTCAAGTCAAGTCTAAAAATCATTCAAGATTTATAATTTTTTTAAAGAAATTAAATATATTTTCACCTTGATTTATTATTTTTCTATTTGGTTTGCTATTATTTAAGAAAAAGTTACATCACCACGAAACATTTTGTTTTATTTAAGAAAGAATTACATCCTTTCTTCGTGGAATAAATGCTATTTATCACCAGCAATGCAAAATTTATTTTGACTGATACGGTAGAGTTGAGATTAGAGACATTGTTCTGATTAATAATTAATCAGCATCCTCCACGAAACATTTTGTTTTATGGTATCTTTGATTGCTATATCACCACTCTATATTATAGAGTTTTCATGGCTGTCCCTGTCTTCTTTCTTTAGATAAAGCGGAGCGTTGCACGAGACGTCGTGAAAGGTTCTCGTTGGATCTATTTTTTTCACTCCTAAAGATATAATTACCATCCGGAAGTTCATACTCATTTTATATGATAGCTACGTCCATTTTTGTTGGATTCATCTGTAAGTGCTAGAAGCATGGTTCACAGAGAACACTCGCGTCCAATGGCTTCTGCATTTGCGCATAGTCCTTCTCTTTACCTGCTTTGATCAAGCATTGCGCTGCCGATTTGCTTCTTATGTTCATATTAGTCTCATTTCTTGGAACACTATACTACCTTGACTGGCTCATGTCTTTGATTGTAAAGCGATTGCTAACTTTCTAAAAATTGTTAATGCCCCTTCTCGAGGTGACAAGGATGTCGCAACGACCATAAGTAATTTATATGATTAGATTCTCTACTCGTATTTGTCGAATCAACTGTTCGTATTTGTTTATAGTACGGGTTTTAAGCATCCCCAGCCCAAAGTTTGAGGGCTTGTTCACCGTTAGCCCAGCCCACAGATACTTACCCGACCCACAAATATCTATCTATTAAAGGCTGGGCCGAACAGTGGTGGGTCCATTCTCCCATTCCCACCGTTCCAGGTGACGTCACCCGTCGGTGGACCCACCACTCAGCCTACCGTCTTTGACCCGGCACGGGTGCCTTCGGAACTATGCCTCAAAGAGGGAACTATGCCTCCAAATTGAGACCCCAAAGAAAACATAAAAGAAATAGAAATGGAAGTAACCGAAACGTTGTGCTGTTCCTACGGGGCGTCGTCCTACTCGGAAGAGCAAAAGGCCACGCTGGAATCTTTCGCCCCTCCACCCAACCACTACACTCCACATGAAGGCTATCCTCTCGCGGCAGATCCCGCAACTAGTGGGATACCGGGGATTCCGAGAGAGAGAGAGAAGAGAGAGAGAGAGAGAGAGAGAGGGGGGCATCTAAGCGGGCGGGCGGACGGACGAACCACAATCCATGGTGGCGGCCGGCCTATTGGGAGGACCCGCGCCGTCGCTGACGCCCTTCCTCCGCTCCTCCTCGCCCCGTCCTCCTCTTCCCTCACCCTCTGCCTCTCCTTCCGTCGCCGCCAGATCTATTCCCAGACCCTCCGTCGTCCCTATGGCCGCGTCGCATTTCAGCAGCGGCACCTCTCCTCGCGGCGCCGACGCCTCCTCCCCTTCCTCCAGTCCTAACCTTATTGATCCGCCCTCGTTGCTCGTCTTCTCAGGTCTTACTCTTCTTCCCCTCCCGGGCACATCGCCGTTCCCTTTCCTTTTCGCGATCTCAATCGCGGGGTTCACCGATTGGCGCCTATGCATTTCCTCTTTTAGATTATCGTTCGTGTGCAACCCCGTAGAATTGTCTTGTTCTCGGGGGAATATATATACATGTAACAACGCCGCAGTCTTTCTCAAATTGGTACGGGTCTTGGCGTCGCTTCAGGTGGCACTGCGTTTAACGGTGTCGTGGAAGAGTTGAAGAAACTAACGACCAGAGTGGCGCATGTGCTTCCTGTATCCGATGATGGAGGGAGTACTGCCGAGATCGTGCGCGTGCTCGGTAAGTTTAATGTGATGCTTTACCTCTGTTTTATGTGGTAAGGCATCGAATGTTTAGATCTTGCGTGTGTCTCGTAGGTGGACCAGCTGTTGGGGACATTCGGTCGAGATGTTTGAGATTGTCTGATGAAAGCACTTCTGAAGCGCTTGCTGTTCGAATGTTGCTTGGTCACCGTTTGTCTCTTGACGCATCAGAAGCTAAGTCAGAATGGTAAGTTATGTTAATAATGGCATGTAATCATCCTTTTAGATCTGCTTGCACCATAGTAAACTATACATATGTATCTGTTGCTGGTAGATTCCTGGTTATTTAATGTTCTTCTATTTCTTTCTGAGGTCATTGTAAGGGTTCTTCTATTTCTTTCTGAGGTCATTGTAAGGTTGTCTTTCAGCTTGATAAGCTAGTTATATTGAGCAGGCTAACATGAATTTCATGTGCTAATATCCTTATCATCACATCAATTAGTTATATCATAACAGATCTAAGACTGAATATGAAGCTTCTAGCTCTGTGTATATTTTCACTAGATGAAGTTCTTATTGGCTCAGTGATCAATTATGTAGCTTAACTTTTTTTTCTTCTTTTCTTTCTGTCAATCTTAAGGATGTCCCAAATATAGATGGATCCACTTGAACTTCCTTTCGTGATTGTTTTATACGTGTGTATGTTTGACAAGTTTGTATTTTCCTTATTTTAGTACTGCAGTTAGACACAGAGAATAATGATTTCATATATTTTCTTTTCACAGATTAGGATCTGAACTAACCTCCTTTACATGAAAGATGACTTCGGATTCTAAAGTTCAATTTATCAGCAATAAAAACCAATCCAGATTCAATTTAGATAATAATTCAACCTAATGTGCAACATCTTCAGATTCATTCACCATTGTTTGCTTAACATGTTTCCTACCTGGCTTACGACCTATTTTCAAATGATCAGTAATTTACAATGTATTTTCTGAACATCTTTTATCAATTTGCTACATCAGTGGTGGTACTGAATAATCTTGTGCTGAGCTGACAATCTGACAGGCACCAGATTGTCGAAGGAGAGCATTGTTTATGGGATGGTGTATCACGACCTTATGGTGAAACAATTCGTGCATTTCTGGCTTTTTTCCAATATCAGGTGACATTCAGATATCAACTTTGTCTATGTGGCTAGTCATACATCTTCTGAGTGTTAACAAAGGGTCAGTCGACATTATTTCCTGTTGTTTTAGATAGATGTTCATCCAATTCTATTCAAACACTGTGGATTTAGCTTATGCACGTTCTCACCAACAATAATTTTCCTGCTATGATGTCAAGTGTCAGCATATCATTAATTAACTTTAATACTTCAACTTTTGCTCTTTGAGGTTTTACCTGTCATGTTTCACATTCCCTGTTCTAGATAGTTTAATTGCTGCAGAACCATGATCTTATCACTGCAGTGATAGGATGCCAATTTGAGTTTAATTTTTTAGTCTATGGCCTTGATGATGTTTTGTTTAACTTAATTCTTTGGTATATTTTGATTCTTCAAGAACTTACTGTAGTTCTCTTTATGCAGATACTTCAACGCTCAAATGAATCATTCTGTTTCAGCAATGGCAGGTGCTGCCTTAAATGCTAACAAGATTCTTTTTTTGTCATTTGTTATTTTGATGCCAGGTTTTGCAAATGAATAGTACTTTGAACAATCTAAATTTATTTTCTGCTTTATGCTTTGTGGTTGATGTGATTAGTTTATTTTCTTGTTGGTGAAAATCAAGTAAAATTATTACTAGCTATGGAGTTAAGCAATTGGATCATAATAACACCTGGACTTTGATTTTAGATGAATTCAATGAACTGATTCGTTTATGTATTTGCTACAAATGTGCCTGAAATTCTGCAGATTTTAGCTCATTTATTTTTTATTGAAGCTATACTGATGTTTGTTACAGCCTTCCGCTGTGGAATCAGTTTATTTAACACAATGTTTTCCCACCAATTTGCATGGCAGTCATTAGAGCTTTAATGCATACTTGCTAGAGCTATATAACTGAAGTTATGGTAGCTTGATTAAGATGTTGAGGAAGCCAACCTATTGAATGTACATGTGTATGTATTAATGTCAGTACCATTTCAATATTTATGCACAATTTATTTGGCCACATGTGGGGATGAATTGATCAGATCTGATCAGTATATAAACTGGGATGCAGCACACTTTTTTATGTCAGGAAGACAGTAGAAAATGAATGATTTGCTGGTTAGATAGACTTCTAAGTTATGAATTGATGTAGAAGTAAACTAGACAATGGTTACTTATCATTTGGGCTTTAATTGGCCACTTGGAAACCACTAGTCGTGCCCTTCTTGACATCTTTGATGGTAAACTATAGTATCTGAAAATCACTGTGAAATTTCCAAAAGGAAAATGATAATCCTAAAGGTGTTTTTTTTATTCAATCTATGTGAAAATAGATCTTTTGTTTCAGTTTGTCTTTTCTTTTTCCCTATGATTTCACATGAGAAGTTTGGTTGAGTTTGAATTGTTTGGAAACCGAAAAGGCTTGTTCATCATAGTTATGTTCGACAATAATTAAGCTGGGCAACAGGTTCAACACTGTTTCCCTTGCCTCTGTATTTCTTTTTAAGTTTTCATGTAACTCCTGAGTCAAAATCAACATGAGCAGACATAACCAAGTCATTGTGTCAGGGCATCATACCTAGCAATTCAGCACTGTCTGTGATAATTTGAAACTTTATACTAGTTAAAACTTAAAAGTATAAACTGTCGTAGGTAATTATTTGGAATTTGAGTTTAGCAGTAGTACATCTTTGGATCTAGGCATGTAGTGTAACAAAACTTTATTTTATCTTATAATTCACTGTGTATGATGCTCGTGCTGGTCACTCAATGGCATCTTATAACTAGATCGCCTACATTTTCCATCATGTGTTGGTTCATATGTCAGCATTCTTGAATTGCAAAATGATGCTTGTTAGTGGCTGTCATAGGTTGATGTTGGTCGGAACATGCACAAGGTAACCACCTTTTTATCATGCCAGTATTTCACTGGCATGGGAAATTTATTGTAGAGTACAAACTGATACTTACATGCATGGTTGACATAAATTGCTCAAAGTTTTGGACAACAAGTTCACCTTCCTTGAGAAGAAGAATGATAGATCCTGTACCCTTGGCTGAGTGTTTTGGGAAACTTGCCATGAGAACGAAAGTAAATATGAATCATGTGGATGCCATTGATTTTATTATTAAAAGAGCATTAGAAGCTATTAATTTTCCTTTAAGATAGTCTGGATAAAGAATTTCTCAGTTATAACATGGTTAATAAGTTAATGTTTTTTTAGATTTTACATGTGGAAACAGCACAAGTTCTTTATACATCACTGCTTGGTATGATATTCACCGGGTGTTTAAACGAATCCTTAATTTTGACATTTGTACTTATGTTTGACTTTTAAGCAGTTACTAGTTCAAGTAGCTAACTCTATATGTTTGACATAAAAGATGAATTTGTTTTTGCAGCATTGGAAATTTCTTTTTTGCTGGAGCCCGGATATTCTTTCAGTCTTTAGATGCTGCTATATTTTTGTTTTCGCGTGTTTCAGATATTCCAACAGAAAGTCTAGTTCTTCCTGTGATTTCCACCAATGATAGACTAACACTGGGCTGTGAACTATGGGTATTCTCATGCTAATCTTCCTTTTTCCAAATCCAGAAACTATTATGATGGCCTATTTGTATTTGTCTCCTGTTTTGTTGTCATGTTCTTTTTGTGGTGATTTTTGCCAAGATTTTAAATCTTAGTACCAGAACGCATATCAATTGCCTGTTGGGTGAATATGGGCTCATTGTACAAGCTAGTATATACCGAGAGAAAAAAAAGAAAAGATAAGCAGTAGATCTTGATTTCCCCCACTTCTGACTGCATCAACAGAGATTGAAGAACTAAATGCCACGGCCACCACCACCTCCTCTAGTCCACTTCCATCTTCTCCTGTTCTTCTCATTAATTTTATCCCTTGTTGCAACCTTGTCAGGGTTTTTGGCAATGAAGGGGGAATGATGAGAGAGTGGGCTGTGACTTGTGATCATGGGGCATATATAATCCTTTGACTGGTTGAGTTGAAGGTAGAGGGCAAGCTTTGCACCATGTCAAGGTTGCTTCTTTCAGTCTTTGCAACTTAAGTTAGAGTTCATGCCCTTGGGACAACCTGTATTATAGGTGTATGCTGCATACATCGATCTAAACTTGCATTGATTGGAGCCTCATGCTCTTAATGGCTCTTTTTGGTTTTAAGGGTATTTAGTTTCAATTCTCAACCCAGATTTTCCAAAATGTTTGGATCTTATAATACATTGGCCAGCTCAATGCCAATTCATCCAGTTTAAAGCATACCAATCATATCCCAGTCCATGCGCAAATCAAACAAACAGTGAAATACAGATTGGTACATTGTGGTCTTTTTATTTGCTTAATTATGCATATTGGATTTGGAGCCTTTTAAGGCTGTTTGGAAGATTAAGAAGAATACATTATATGTATCTTTTACTGGTCTGATAGTATTATTTGAGAGGTCCTTTTCTTTGGTAAGTTGTAACTTAAACAGATAGTGATATTTCAGATCATGGTATCATAATATTAAAAGTAAGTGGGTTTTTGGGAATACAACTGAGAGAAAAGATGACTGCTGATTTAAATATCTTCTAGTTTATTGGGACATGCAATAATTATTTTTCCATTAGATTAGCATTTTCTGGAGTTGGAAGATTGGACATGGCTCTAAAAGTGGGCAGCCCAATGCACAAGACTCCCGTAATCCAGAGATGGAAATCTGGAAGGGCAAACATATGCAGCCTTACCCTTGTTAATAGAGAGATTTTTCATGATTGTTTCACTTGAGCTTTAGCAATATAGGTCACAAAGTAGCTCATTCTGTGACTATAGGGAATAAACATGACCAGATGGGGAGTACATGGTAATGCATAACTCTGAAAAAGAAAAGGACAACAGGAAGTTAAAAGTCATTGTTATATGATGATAAATGTTTATTTAGGTGTTTATAGTTGTTCTTTCCGCATTTGAGAAAGTTTCAGGTTTGGTAATTCTTTCTGGAATGAAAATCATATCAATTTTACGAATGCTTCTATCTTCTGCAATTTGATCTAACTTACTGCTGTAAAGATGGAAGTTTATAGGCAGGTGTAATGAATATTTATTTTTTTAATGGGTTCTGTAATTTTCAATTCTCAGGATGGAACTATTATTCGTGGTCAAAATGAAATTTCACACCCAACTAACGGATGCATGGAACCTATTAACAAGGTATACTAATGGAGCAGAGATTGCCTTTATAGGTCTGTGCACATTCTTTGCTGGTGATTTTTCTTTTCACTTATAGATTCTTTTTAAATATTATCACTTATACTGGAGGTCTTGTATACTTCGATGTTATTTGAATAGATATGGAGTTATTACATGTAGAAAAGGTTAAAGCACTTCCTGTCTTGCAGTTTAAGAGATCATAAAGTTAGTGGTTTTTAGAAATTGTCAATATTGTTCTAAACAATACTTAATTAATTTATAGAATGTCTTTTGACGAAAGCCACAAAACCTTGTTTTAGTCTATTGATTATGTAAGATGCCATTGCTATATCATTGCCAAGTCATTGGCTCACTTTGCCTTTGTTTCACATGCAAAATACTATGTTTTCTTAAACAAAAGTTTCCTTTCATTATATGCATATGTGGTATGTTCAGTGCTTTTCTCCTATTCATCCAGATTCTAGTCTACAGTGACTTCCTACACCAACATCATGTGTAACTTTTTTATCTTCAGAAGTTATTACGTAAATTATTCATTCTGTGGTTATACAGTAGCCATTTTGATCACTCCTTTTATTTCATTGTTTTTCATATTTTGCTGCATTTTATTCTCTCTGTTAATGATGAGTTTTTAAGGGATAGTGGATTCATTGCATTGGCTCATGAAAAGGGGGTTGCTTAACCGATGGCTTTATCTTAACCTTGGTTTGTTAAGTTAAAATTTCACATCTCCTTTTATGTACTTAATTCCTCTTCTATATTGATCACCACAGAGAGGATGCATGTGCCAATGTTGAATAGTATCTTGCTACATATATCTGTTGCATGCGATCGATTTATTTTCTTTCAGATGAAAACACTTGTTCCATGTTCTTATCTACTAGTACCATGATATTCATGTTTATCACTGCTTGACTGATTTTAACTACTCTACTGTCTTCCCATTGCCTGGCTTCTTCTCTGTGTTGCTTTTCATTCTTTCCTTGAGCACATGAAAACTCCTTCAACCATTCCATCTTCGACAAATTGTGTTCTGCATCTCTTCTTAGATTAGTGCTCTACTATTTACCTTGCTTATTTATCCCACCTCTTACAACCTTGTTGCTTAAGTGCTCATTTCTCCTCTCTCTTCTCCTCTGCTACTAGTGAGTGATAAATTTGTGATAGTCCCACTTGATGTAGCTAGGATGAGGTTGGTGGTTCAGTTGTGTCAATATGAATGATCAAAATTATTGTTAGGGGAGTGAACAGACATATAACATGAGAGGTTCCAAGTTAAGGTTTGTGCTTGGCCATATGGGATTATATGGAGACGTTTAACAAAATGGTTAAAATTCTCTTTTTCCATTTATTATACACATGCATGTATGTCTTTTTATCAGACATGTATAGGTGTCCATAACTAGGCCCCTTCATGAAGGATGAAGAAACAACCCTCTGTGCATTTGGTATAAAGGATTATTTGACATGGAAATCCATATTATTGAATATGAAGAAATAAACCTTGTATTTATTTCAAGTTTCTACGTTCATGAAGGGAAGGGGAACATGGCATACAACCACTTAAACACACTAATGAAAATAAAATGAAATTTCAATTGATCAATTAATGTTTCAATCAGTAATTTAAAAAGTGCTAGGCGCCAAGGTCCAAAAACGCCTGAGGCGCTAAGCGCTCGCCCGAGCGAAGCGAGGCGCTAAAATATTAAAATATATAATATAATTAATAAATATAATTATTTAACAGTATTAAAATCAAAATAATATATCATTAATCTAATAAATATAAATACATTACTGTTACTGTTAACAGTATACAGTATATTGTTAACAGTATACTTTCGAAAGAGGAGAAGGAAGAGGAGTGTAAGGGAAGAGCGAGCGTGCAGCGACAACGGTAAAAGTGAGCAGCAACAGCGAGAGCGGCGACAGTCACAACGGCAGCGGCGAGCAACGGCAACGATAGCAGGAGCAGGAGAGGCTAGCGGCAGCGAGCAGCAGCAGCGGGAGCAGCGAGCAGCGAGTAGTGGCAGTGGGAGCGGCGACAGCGGTAGTGGCATTGGTAGTGTGAACGGCGAGCAGAGTTAGGGTTGAGCAGCGGCAACTGATATCAGTGTTTTAGTTGGTTCTATTGAACCAATTAAAGCACTGGAGACCGAACCAGACATAAAACGCTGGTTCGGTCGCCTAGTTTAACCCAGGCGCTTGTCCGAAGCGCCCGACACCTGGGCTCGGGCAAGTGCTTAGGCGACGTCTCTTTGAAGTGCGTCGCCTGGAAGTGAAGCGAGGCGCTCTGGCCTCGCCTCGCCTCGCCCGAGCGCCTGAGCGCCTATTGAAATCACTGGTTTCAATTTTTTTTGCATGTACTTCATCAAAATAAGAAAAGGGAAAATAGAATTAGAGGAATTAAGAAATACAGACTCTGACCATTATCCTCTATATTTATTGAGCTAGATCATAACTTTGATAATGACTAGAAACTCAATTGAGATTCATCTTTTATGAAATCTTGATATGAAGATAAATTCCTTGACTGATGGAATACCTGAAGATAACAATTTGTTTCTTACCAGTGCCGCTGATTGATGTTCACATCCTATCTCTATTTCATTTATGTAATAGAGATAGGATTTCTGTCATCTGGCTTATTCTTTGCTTTGTGTGTTGTAATAAATAATGTCCATTAACGGTTCTGCATCAATAGGTTTGAGGCTTTTAATTAATCATAGCAGAAGTTTACTTGTTGTAAACTTGTATGTGTCTTAAAGATGTTTCCATAGTCCAACTTCTTTATTTTACATGATTTGGTTCAAATAACTTTAAGTGGAGTTTGTGCATTAGCTTATGTATAACACTTATGGATAGGATTGTGCTTCAACCTTAAGGCTGCCTTCTGGAATTAAGCGGGTTTTTTACATGTCAAGTGAGGGTTGCAACTTGTTGCATGAGGTGAGTTATATGTTCTTTGTAGTTACAATTGAACAGTTTAATTCCATGAATTGATACTTTCTGATTTCTTTTATCTGTTGAATATAATTTGGTATTGGATATAGTAGCTTTCAGTTTGGAAGTATAAGGGCCATTTTTATTTGTTTAATTAGCTGTATTTTGTACTGCTGTTTGTTTAGTTAGGAACAACAGTCAAGTACACAATCCTTAGTTTTCTATGATAAAAAACATAATCATCAAGTACTTTTCCAATTATCATTGACTTTAACCATTGTGGAACCTTCTTGCCTTTCAAGCCAAATTCAACGTGGACAGAACTGATGTAAAAAGTTTCTCATTGTAGATGAGCTAACTATTTCTTGATCTTCATTGCAACTACTCTCCCTTCCCAACAGGACAAGAGTTAGATGTGTTTATCACTTTACAATATTGCTATGGAAAGGCAAACATATCTTTATAATAAATCAATTCTAGGTAACTTTTACACCAATATGCTACTTGTCCTGCTGACTAGCATGCACTTGTCCTGCAAAAGCATGATGTGTAGAAGTTTCTAAAATGCTACTTCAACTAGCTACTATTACACTTGCTTTTAGGTTGTCCCATGAAAATAATGTTGTGATAATTATTGGTTACAACTTGTAACAGGTGGTCAATATAAGAATTCTGCAATAATTATTTGGGATCAGCTAAATGGATATTTTCCACCACTGAGTTCCATTTATGACCATATTTCTTGTCATATCAAAAACTTGCTTTTAGAATAAATCCCAACTAAACTTTCAACAATAACAACAATATCATTAACAGATTATCACCAACATAACCATTGCCTTCCCTGTGTAGGTTTTCCCTGCAGCTAACCCTACAGTTCTGGAGCAGTTGAAGAAAGTGGATTGTATTGTTTATGCTATGGGCTCTCTCTTCACTTCCGTATGTCCATCATTGGTAATAATATTTTTTTAGCTTTGTTTATATACAAAACACTGCATCATATTTGAATATTTTGATAATCATGCCATGTTTTATACATCATGAGAAAATTTTGCTTATGCTTAATTATTTATATAGCTCAAATACATTCAGTAAGCATATAGGTATGGCTACACTCCTATTAGATCTTCCACATCTTGCCTCCGGTGGCTTGTCAATCAATGATATTGTAAATTTGTAATATCTCATTACTAATTCAGATTGTCTCATTTGGGTTAATATCACAAGCCTGTATGCCCAAGTGCCAACAACACTAAAATTTTATACTTCCATTCTATATGGCTTTGTTCATCCTTCTTTGAATTAATCTTCATTAAAGATTCTGTTGATGTGTAAATGCATCAAGCTTAAGTTTCAAGTGGCATATCTATAGAATTGAATATAATGAATTGAATGCCATCCTATGGAACTGGAGGAGACATTACCACTCGTGTCCACTATATATATGAGAACTTTCTTGTGTTAGACAAGATTCTTGTTAATCATTATTACAGGTCCATTAATAAGCCCAAGCTAATACATTGTCTTCCAATAGGTTTTCAAGCCTCATATGAACAACATGACTGTTTTACCCTGATAAGTGGTTTGTCCTTGGACTGGATTTGTCTGGTTGATACTTTCCAGTTTCTATATTAAGAAAAAAGTTGTACTACTTTTGTATAATTATGAGCACTTCTATTCAGTCTAGACACCTCATTAAGGTTCTCTGATAGCATGATGGGTATTGTGAGCGTTGTCACTAATGTTTAATTGCCTAAAAGCTCCACATTTTGCCAATGGGGTATTGGCACTGGAAAACAATGTAATGGCAAGCCCCATTCCTCCATGATTATGTAGGCATTGTGGCTGCCATGGACAGCCAGCGATGCAGAAATGTAATCTTTGAAAGGATGCACTCTGGATTAGTATCTAATTGTTTTAAGTGAAAGAGGGCATCTCATTTGTGTACGACATGATGTTAGTATAATTCATATTTGTCCTTGTTCTACAATATGCAATTTCTGCAATAGATGGTTTGACACGAAGACATCTTTATGGAGTTTGTAACATTTAAGATTTTTACAGGTATTACATGGTATTGGTGAGATCATTGCCTCCAGATCTATTCCCAAGGTGCTATTTTTTGAAACCTAAAAGAAGTTCTTATTAGTTATTCCCATATATTAGGATATTTTGCTATTATCATTTGGCTGTTTTCTCACTTTAATTTGCTCAATGTTTATATCCCTCTCATTTTTATGTCCTGCTTAGGATGGACCAAGGAGGTAGCCTGGTTAGACTTTCAAGTATAGCCTAAGTTCTTTTTTATTATTGAGTTATTTTCATAGGTACTGTTAATAATGTCAGATGCAAGGAGTAACGATAATATCGTTTGTGAAAATCTCAATGCATGGATGCATGTCTAGGTGTCGTGTAGGTACCCTTGTCATGGCATTAAAACCGGTGAAAGTAGGGATCCAGGTAACATAGGTTTTGAGCCTGTTATGCCCAACATTGGAGCATGAATTGCAATTTCTGAATGTGCTGATCAATGTTTGGCATGATACCAGCAGAGGAGCATGCTGTGGAATAAAAAGCTTGTAGTTGAATATTTTGGAATATCTTAGAAAAGCTTATATTCATGTAGTTTGTAACCAATAGGATCTAATGTTATGAATACTACTTCCCTTATCTTCAAAGAATTCTTGTGATCTTTGAAAACTACAATGTAATTTATTGCTATAGATATCTAGATGTTTTTAGTTAAAGTGTAAATATGTGTAATATTCTTTTGCTTTTGCCCCTAACCAACTTTTCAATATCTTTAATCATTTATGTATATTTTGATTATAAATGACAGAAAGTTTCTTTTCCTAATAGTGTGTGAAAGTTATAAATCCCCATTTAGTTGGACATAAGTCCTTTGCGTTACTGATATGGAACTTTGAGTGTATACTTTTATGATTTATTTAACGATCATATGAAGCCAACTTGTAGCAGTTCATTCTGGCTAAAGATCCTATTTTCCAGTTTGTTGAGGCATCCAATTGTACATTGAAACTAGTATCTATAGAACTGTCTTGTTTGCAATAATCGATTTTTGCTGCATCATGTGGGACACGCTGACATCTTGTGCTTTTCTTATCAGCAATAAATATCAAGAGTAATTCTATGTGCAAAATACTTCAGTTTTTAGCACTCATAATGCACATTCTGTTGTATATAGGTACTTTTGTTGAATGGCTCACATGATAGAGAAACTACTGGATTATCTGCTTCTGGCTTTGTGACTGCAATCACAGATGCTCTAAATCGAACTTATGGAGACCCTGGCAAAAGTTTAAAGAACACTGTAAGTGTATCAAATTATTCTAATTCGATATTTCAGCCAATATTCTAGTTTCATTTATCTATCCAACTAGCCTTCTGAAATGGAGTTATTCGCATCTCAGTTCACACCTGGACCAATAGATACCAATCCAGACAAGTCCAGATGAAATTAAAGTCCTCGGTGTTCTTTCCATATCATATCTTACTTTCTGATTTTGTATCACGTACTACCCTTGTCCATATCCATTTATGTGTATCATAGCCATATCCCATATTTGTCTCCATGCTTCATGAATTTCTGCCTTATGCTATTTGAAGCAATCATTGGTTGATGATTATTATTTAATCTTGGCTGTACTCTGCATGTTTCATAGGCATGATACAACAACACACTTTGTACAACTCAAATATGTGATAACCATCCTGAAGCAGTGTCAATCTATCAAATTCAGAAGCAGCAACTTTTTTTTCAGAAAATTTAGTGTTTTTGTGTTTATTTTTGTGCAGGCTAGTGATTACATCAATGCTTTGCTGGTTCCTCGTGATGGTCAAATCCTTATAGATGTTCAATGTTTGGCTACTCAACGGATCTTTCATGTGGTAAGCTATACAGTTCCTTTTTATATTAAAAATATTCATATCCATGCTAATTATATAAATTCCTATCTTACTATGCAACTAATAGGAAAAATAAATAAATATATTAATTTCACTTTATGACGTTATGTTTATGCTTACTTAGAGATGGTGGTTGTATGTCCCTTATTTTAATATCCTATTCTGCTCTTGGTATCATTAGCATGGGTGCTTTATGTTCTGAATCTTCTCCTCTGGTATTTGCGCACTGAATCGTTTATCAAGATCAATTCCTTTAGTTATGTACTAGTAGTATTGTGACTCAACGATGTTTTAAATGATATGAAAAGAGGAACAAAAGGGACTATATTGAGGATACCACAAATTTGACAGAACTTAAACTTTGATATTTATCTCTACCATATATGCAGTCTTTGGTGTCTCGGGACTTTGCTTGCCATATTCGTCATGTTGTCAGTTTACCTTGTGGGTTTTAGTTTAATATTTAGCATGCAGCAAAGGAAGACTTATTGGTCACCAAAAGCCTGTTTATCGTTGAAGTAAAAAAAACTTACATAGATGACACACATTGACTGCTTGGAATATGTCGTCTCCATAAGCTTTTTATTTGTCTAGACCAACTTTTGATTTTTAGTCGATAGAGGCGTTCATAGAACATGGAAGAAATAGATAATAGCCGCAGCCAGAGATTTATCTGAATAGGAAGGTTCAGAGGAGTGATCCTGCTCAAAATTTGTTTCACTGTCATTATTTGGTTTATGGTTAGTGTTGTGTCTTATTCTATCTAGATAAAGAGTTTATGCTATTACTGGAAAAATGTGATCCAATGTTCACTTGTGTTGATTCTCGTTATACTATTATAAGAAGTTTTAATAGAAATTATAGCATGAATTTGACCAGAAACATGATATAAAATCTATTAGGTAATTTTCCTAAACAGGCTCCTCTTTTGGGGCTTTTCTAGGAAACTTTTTTATTTATTTTTCACCTTTTTCATTTGATACCCCTATTTATTATGATACTTGTAATCCCCCTCACCGTTGCCTGCCACTTCCATCTAATCGCGAGGCATTGTCGTCTCCACATTGTTACCTCTGTCCCATCACCTCTACCCCACCATTGTCTGACAGTGATGCAGCCTAGCGGACGAGAAAGGGGGCGTAGAGATCGGAAAGGTGGGAAGGAGGGGGATGGGATAGCTGTTGGCAGCATTGAAGGTGAGGTTGTGGGCGTCACAAACAACAACGAGGGGTCGACCCCACCTCATTGACTTTCACCTAGTCATGTGCCTACCCTCTACGTCGCTTGAGTAGGTAGACCATAGCCGACCACCAGTGGTCAACTAGGTGAGGCAGCAAGCAGTGTTGACAAAGTAGGAGGGAAGAGGATGCTACAAGGATTTTTGCGAGGAGATGCTCGGCGATGACTGCGAGGGAGAGGACATCCATGGTGGTGCACAAGGGAGTGGAGCGGTAGATGGGTTCATGCAAGTATCACTTGATGCGATGGGCCATGTGGGGGAGAAGGTAGGGGAAGCCCCACGATGGTCTCCTCTCCCTCCATTAAGGTTAACGATCATAAAATGTTGGGAGGTCCTACGACAAGACCTTATAGTGGGATGGAAGTGACAAGGGGCATTATTGATATTACAGGATTATATAAAATAGGGGCATCAAATGGGAAAAGTAAAAACTTTATATATATGTATATGTATATGTATATGTATATGTATATGCATATGTATGTGTATGTGTATGTGTATGTATGTTATGTATATGTATATGTATGTGTATGTATACATATGTATATGTATGTGTATATATATATATATATATATTTGTATATGTATATATATATATATATATATATATTTATATATATATATACATATTTGTGATTTATCTTATTGTCATTGTTAAATTGTTCGTGGTGGTTTATGCTTAACCAGATTTCAGCCTGAGTTTTCTTTTTTTGGATGCCATTGCAGGTCCCTGTAGATTCTATACATGATCCTAAGGTGGGGGCAATTTTTGAGCCCGAGTCGTTGATGAAAGCTCTTGCAGATTTGATATACCAACAATCTTACAAAAATTTTATGATGGATGCGTCGTTACGTGCGTACTGACTTGGATGTGTTCTGCTTGTTAGAAGCGTCAGATGATTGTATGCATACAATAAATCCTGCTTGGACAGGACTGGCTGCGCTTCATGTGATTTCTAGTTTATTCTGCTGTAAACCCTGCACTAAAGTAATATTTTACATTTATTCCGTAGCTGAACTTGATTTAGACTTTTCTTTTTCTTTTTGTACCAAACTTGATTTAGACTCACCATTGCCGGATAAGGTTCGTACTATGTTGGTTGAGAAAAGCGTAACCTCATCTCATAGATTTAGATTATGCATAAACAATACGTTATCATTGAATACGTACAACAAAGGCACTAACCAAAGCCATAAACGTGCTAAAAGAATAATTGTGATATTGGCTTACTTCATTCGAAGTCTACAGTACATTAAATCGAAAGCATATGCTGAACACCATGTGCAATTTGTTGGTCAGTGAAATATGTTTTCATCACAGTTTGCATGCATGCCTCATTATATAACAAAGTTTCAATGCCGTCATAATTAGCGACAAAAGAGAAAGAGGCCTTTTGACAAAATTTTGATGGTCGATTGTAAAGAAGTCAGAAATAAAAGGTCTTAAGCTAGTTGTCCTTTGCGAACTTGATTCCCTTCTCAATGGAGGCCTTAAGCTCAGGTTTAAGATTTTCCAATCCTTCTTTCTCATAATCAGACAGAGATGGCCCGAGCCCAAGTACTTGGTCCACTCCGTTCTTCCCGAGCCTCACCTGTAGGATGACAAAGTTTTATGCTCAAGACAATAATCAACCAGCATATACAGTAAGCAAATAAAACAAAATTAATAAAGTTAGCAAAATTCAACAACACCAAATCAAATCACCGATATTTTGATAAGCAAAACAGAACCCACATTAGCGGAGCCTTTCACTAGGAAAGGAAACCAAAAGTTTATGATGATAGGCGACAGGATAGAGATGCCTTTCCAGGACTAACGGTATGTGGCTGAAAGGATACATGGCTTTCCTGACTAATTTCACTAATGCAAAAAAGGACTGGAATCACCAATGCTAACTTCACTTAAATGCAATAATCTTCTGGTCAAAATCATGATCAATTCCAAAAAATATGTGGGTCATAACAATAAGATGCAACACATTTACAAAAGAAAAAAACACACCAAGAAAGGCATGTACAGCAATTATCTTCCCAAGTATAAAGCATCCTAGTATTAGGAAATTCACAATCATGTGAGCATTCAACATTACAATAAAAGCAAGGATGAAATAAGGACCCTTATCCAACATTACAATAAAAGTAAGGATGAAAATACAAACAGAAAATTCCAAATAAAAGCAAGGATGAATAAAAAAAAGTTTTAACTTCCTTATGATTATATTTACTTTTTTATTCATTGCTCATTTGTCAAACGATTTGTAAGCACCAGCTAGTTGGACCCATATTTTGACTCTTATTCGGCACCACAAGGCTTTCCCAACAAATGATGCTTCTTTCAAATTGCACCATATATCATTAGATTAAAACAGCATTATACAAGTATGAAAAGATCTGTAATTACAAGAATCCATCGGTCATAGGTAAAGCACATCAAACAAGTCATCGATCTTCTTTTTCAAAAGATGAGACTTGTAATTCAGTATACAAATATTGTCTCAATTAACATTTTAACTGCCATATACTTAAACCATATATTACAAAAGAATAACTTATATAGCACAAATTAACTAAAAAGGCAATGACATTAATCACAAGTAAATAAATATAAGGAACAGTGTACTTTCCACGCTCATCACAGCCATATCACATGTCAGGCATAATGGCTGTGATGAAATAAAAGCAAAATATAAGAACTAACAATATCAACTGCATATAAAGATAGAAAGGAATTCTAACAGATTCCTTAAAAATTCTAAGAAAAGCATCTGGTCTTGCAAAATATAAGATTATTCTACCCCCAAGATTTTAAACCTTGGAAATAGTTTCTTGCACAACATTATAGAAGATTCGATTTGTGACATAGTAAAAGCTGTAAAAACTAAAGGTAAGGATCTTAAGTGTATCGTTGTAGATGCTTACATCTACCTGAAAAGCTTAATGAGGATTTTCCAAATTAAAAAAAAATTTAACATCATCGAACAATATTAAGAAAATTCTTCATCTATTTAGATATTTTGGCATAAGCTTGAAAAAATCACCTTAGAAGCAAAAAATGGCAGCTCTGTGATGCTTGATTGTACAAATGAACACTCAACAATGTCAGGAACCCCATTAAGACCTTTCAAGCATGCATCTGCAAAGATAGCTCCTGCATATCTGCATCAAGATATTCATTAAGCAATGAACAACAAAATAGATGCTAACAAGACAAGTTATGTCGTGTCCAAAAATTACAGGCTTCAAGCACAAGAGTCGTAAAGATGTCCTGCTCATCCAATATTATTTCTAGTAATCTAAGAAACTATGCATTTACTATATTAGCAGCAAACAAATATGCTGCTGAAGCACATGCATTTCGAGGGAGAGAGAGAGAGAGAGAGAGAGAGAGAGAATTGGATTTTTTTTTCAACCATTTAAAGGATATTATTGCATGTATATGGATCATGGACCAAGAGATGTCCAGTTCCTAATGGTCCTAATACCCACCACCTTAAACACCTCCATCAAATGATTTACTTTGAGAATGGGGCAACAAGTCACTAATATAGTGAGCCCTGAGCCCTGAATTCAAATTAATTAAATTTCTAAAAGAATCCCAGAAATGATGATACCTTTAATGAACTTATGACTTGCAAGATAACAGAGTAAAAGCACTAAAATTAAGAATATCTAAAACAACAAATTATATATATAATCAATCTCCTCTAGTGTCAAACATCACATTCATTTTTTGTACGAGACCTATCAATATCCATAATTCTAAAGAAAATTTTCCTTTAGTTTTTTTTATCCCTGAGATATATATAACCTTGGGATGCTTAGATGGCATTCATTAACACTATTGTGGATGATGACTCTTCTAGTAAAAAAAAGGATAATTTGACAAAGTTTTTTCTATAATATTAGAGAGCAGCATAACATGTATATCAGGTATGTATAATTAAGAACACCATATCATCTGACAACCATAAGGCCAATGTATCTATTCTCCCTATTTTGATAGTCCTAGGTCTTCCACATGCTCTCTCACTATATTGAAGTTGTTATCTGACAGATTTGACTGATTCACCTGCTGCTACCAGTAAATTTAGTAATGTTCTAGTTCCAGAATTATAGAAAAGAACAAAATTTTTAATTTTAAATGGATAAAGTGTTTTGTCTGCTTATGCATCATAAGAAACAGATGCCTGTCACCATTTAGTTACAAGATATTTGATGTCTCAACAGAACGATCATAAGAAACGAAGTTAAATGTACATGAAACATCTAACATGGCTATGCAGAACTTAATAGTAAATCTCCTCGGGAATTTAGATCAAACCAAAGATCTAATTGTTCAAAAATGCAAAAACAAGATAAATCTGTACAAATGTGGACTACATATCATATGGAAGAAGCAATAATAAATAAATAAATATCAAACCTAAATTTGACAGTGTTTCCAAGAAGCTAACACAATAATAGATAAATATCACATGGAATAGGCTAACATGTATTGATACATTAAAATAAAGAAGAGTCAGAACAATATAGTTGAAAAATATCCCACAGACTTACGCCATAGACAATGTTGCTGAGCCTTTTCCAGCCTTTGCCTCCACAACCTCCGTACCACCATCCTGGGTTCTCTTCGTGAGAGCCTTGATGTCCTCGGTGGCCAAATCATTACTAGCAGGAGTTGCCTGTCAACAAATTTGTTGTTAAGCATATATCTCTATTTGCTCAGACATATATAGAAGCACAAAAGATCCTAACATTCAAAAGAAAAGTTTAGAGGATCTCGAATCCACAGAAATTACCTGGGAAAACAGAGGCAAGATGGTTATGCCAGCATGCCCACCAACAACTGGAACATTAACGTCTGCAAGTAATAATTCACCGATCAATTGCAGACATTCTCTAAGCTAATAAAGAACAAAACAACTATTAGGGAAAAGAAGGCATTACCAGCTACCGGAACCTTCGCTTTCCCAGCGTAGAAAGTTTTGGCCCTGACAACATCGAGAGTAGTGACACCGAACAGCTTCTTCTCGTCATATGTTCCCGCTTTCTTGAACACCTCGGATGCAATTGGCACAGTTGAATTCACTGGGTTGCTTATCATATTAACAACAGCCTGATCCGATTAGGGGGAGAAAAAAACAACAGCAGAATCAGCTCCTCGGATGGACTAGAGAATTCCAATTAGTTGGGACGAAGGCGTGCACGGAATGGAATAGAGAGAGCAGAAAATTGTGTGGGTTGAAGCGACAGAAAGACATACGCTGGGGCAGTACTTCGCGATGGCTGTGCAGAGCGACTTGACGATGCCGGCATTGATGTTGAAGAGATCATCACGAGTCATGCCGGGTTTCCTTGGCACGCCGGCCGGGATGATCACCACATCGGAGCCCTCGAGAGCCTTACCGAGCTGCTCCTCGCCCACATAGCCGGCGACCTGGAGATCCATCAAGAAACAGACGGAAAACCCTTAGATCTGATCAGATCCACTCACGATAAACAGGATCGAAAGGGTGAGTAGACAAAAGGGGTAAGATCTAGAAGTAGTAGAGGATGGGGGAAGGAAGAGGAGACCTGGGCGCGGGTGTTGATGTGGCCGACGTCGGCGGCGACTCCGGGGGTGCCGGCGATATCGTAGAGGGCGAGGTTGGAGACGAGGGGGTTAAGCTTCATGAGAAGGGCAAGGGGCTGGCCGATCCCGCCGGCAGCGCCGAGGATGGCAACCTTGCGCTCGGGGGCGGAGTCGGAGGAGAAGAGACGGCGGTTAGATGAGGCGGCCCCGCGGCGCCGGAGGGCGGACTCGATGGATCTGACAACGAAGCTCCTCATCGCTCCAGACCAAGGGATCGGATGGGAAGGAAATCGTAAAAGAAATTGAAAACAGCGGTCGGCAATAAAATGGGAGAGGGGGCCTTTTAAAGCTGAGCGATGGTTGGTTTCTGGAAGCTTCGGAGGCCTCGCTCGCTGCGAGTTCGCTTGCAGCGTGGAAAGAGACAGTTTACAGCTGTTGAAGAACGAAGCGAGACCGACCGCATGCTACATCTTGTGCACAATGTAATATCTACATATCCTTAATTAACCTATATATATATATATATATATATATATATATATATATATATATATATATATATATATATATATATATATATATATATATATATAATGTAAAGGTGCTATTTCTTCTTCGACGTACATTTATTTTCAGTTCAGTCTAAATTACTGGGCATTGATCGACATGTAATTATTATGCGAATGCGGTCACAAGATGGAACCATTGAGAGTCCTCGACGTTTCTGTGAAGAAGCAGCTGACATGTCCGGCACAAATCCGCGGGTGGGTTGGCTCTGCCAACTCACGGTTGAGTCGTAAGTCCGAGGCCGGGAAAAGAGTCGGATTCTGATGCAATCATCGTAGTACGTAAGGCATGACGTCATTATTTTTTTCTCTAAATTAAATATATATATATATATATATAGAGAGAGAGAGAGAGAGAGAGAGAAAAAGGTTGGGCTGGCTTCGAGTGCACCATGGACTTGCCGAGCCCCCTGTCATGTGGCATTTAATTAGTTGAATGATGAGTAAAGTAAGAGCCTCGTTCGGTTGAGTGTAAAAAGCTCACCGGTGATGTCAACGTTCGTATGCATTATCGAAGCAGAAGCACAGTTTTAAGCATCCATTATTACCGATTTGTATCGGTGGAGGAAGTCGCAGTCGAGGTGGGGAAGCCAATGAACAAACCAGTAGTTGTGGCCAGGAATAGCAAGCAGAGGTTTGAGGCCAGCATTAGTGGTCACGGCAAAGGGGACGAATAATTGTGATGGTGCAGAAACAACAGCTCAGATTAAAAGTCGAAGAATATTCCGTCCATGAGAAGGAGAATTGACGTGCAAAAACCACTTGGAACGCAACCGGTTGCTGATGCATCCCAAAGTAACGAACATCCCAGGAGATGGCCAACTAGAATCGACGGCTGATATGCAACTCAATCACGAAATGGAATGCTACTTTCCAATTGCAACAGATAATTTATTTGGTTTTCCTTATTACGACATTGGGATATCAGCATAGTACTTGTCAGTCATCGACTCTTATCGTTGTTTCATACAAATTTCTCTACTGTGGGTTAGGTGGGCGACTGTTGGCGGACGAGACCCTCGATCCCCATTCCAGTAGCTCCTTACTCGTATCATCTTTATGCACAATTACCTCAAGGAAGCATAAGCTATCCTTCATTTCTCCTGTGGCTTTGGCGACGGCCTCTTCTAATTCTTCCTCGGTCCTCACCTACAATAATTAGTTTACCGCAGAATTTTCTTTGTCAACCTCACACCATAAACATGGTCAAAAAAACCTTAGTACCAAAGAGGCATAAAAACAGTCAACCATTTTGTCATCACAAACTCACCTTGCAAGTCCAACATTTGCCTTCCCCATTGTTAATGGCGTCGACAAATCCAGTGTAGTTCCAGTTCTTAATCACATTGTAAGGCCCATCATGGATCTCTACTTCAATGGTATATCCACCGTTATTGATGAGAAATATAATGCTTCGCTGCCCATGCCGGATCATTGTTGATACATCTTGAGCTGTAACCTATAGAATGAAGGAAATAATTAACCGGTGACTACTGAACGAGCAAATGGACCATATTTCCTCAAATCTTCTTTTGACCACATAGGAACAAATACTAGGTGGACTATAAGAGCCCAAATTGTAAATACCACTAACCCAGAAAGAAGAAAGACCCCACTCGTTAAAAAGACAATCCTAATGCAAAAGCAAGTTTAGCCATCAACTTTTTTGTTATCAAAAACCTTTTTTCTCACATTGACCATGCAGGTAGTCACTCTCTCACTTTACCTGGAAACTTCCATCCCCTATGCAAGCAATAACACGCCTTTCCTTAGCAGCCTGAGCATATCCAAGAGTGGCACCAACTGACCATCCAATAGATCCATACTGCATTTGGAACTCATACCTGTGTAATTTGCCTTTTAGTCAAGCCATTTGGTGACTTATAATCGGGAGATATGACAATTAGCAACAACCTAACCATAAAACTCACTTACCCACAGTTCTCTGGCAAGCGAAGCTTTTGGCAATTGAACCATGAATCGCCAGTCTCTGCAATAACAGTTGTCTCTCCACTCAGCATATCCTGTTTGACAAGAAAGAAAAAGTAATGAGATCAATTGCACAAATGGAACAAGCAGTCCAATGTCAAACCTAGTAGGAGTTACAAGTTTCTTGTGAGCAAAGAGGGTAAAGAGAAAAGGTGCTTTTCAACCATGTTAAAGGAAAAAAAATTGGATGAATAAAAAGTTAGTAGCAAGAGCAATGATTGAAGGCATGCCTGAATGTGCTTAAAAAGTATATTGACCCTTAAAGGTTCATCATTCTCTCGTTTGAGAGGCCTACTGGGTGGGACATAGATCCGGTGGTAGTTTTCCAAGGCAGTAGTGTTCTTCTTGAGCTTCCGAGATAGTGCAGTCAAGAAATCCGCCATGAAAACCCAACCAAAGGAAGGGCCGTTACCAATAGCAACTCGGTTGGGTTGTGCAAACACTGCTTTTTCTTTCTTAATCAGTAATGAGTAGCCCACGGAGCTATAATCATTAAATATCGGGCCAACAAAGATGTATGCATCAGCTGATTCCACAATCTCACCACAGTAGTTGGTGCTAACTGCACCCCAATAAGTACCAATGAAATGAGGATGGTGCTCGGGTACCATCCCTTTAGCTGATGGCATAATAGCTATTGGATACCCGCATGCATCTGCTAGCTCCATGAAGGCCTGATGGGCTTTTGCCACCCTCAGTTTTGGACCTGCAACTAAAACTGGCTTCACAGCCTTGTTCAAAAATTGTGCCGTTGCCTCCACAGCAGCCTCTAGTCCCAATTGATTGCTCACCCTGCAAAGGATACAAGTCTGTCATTTCCGAACACAAATACTAGAGATGCCCTTGAAGTTGCAGTTATTCTTTTTCTATCTCACAAAATAATGCATTACAGAGACCATATGTAGGATGTCACTCGGTGATCTTTAGAGATAGCATGAGCCCACTAAGTACACAAGATGTCACATGATCAACTTAATAGACATGACAGTACGTTCATCACTACCTATGATAACAAAACCATACGACAGACATTATAATCAAGTATCCAGACCATAACTGTTAGCTGCACGACATTGTACCGACTTTACAAGTATGCACTTATTGTATAACAATAGTGCAAGAATTTTAAGTGAAAACAAAGATTTTGGGTTTTCAAAGTGTCAATATATCAGTTCTACTCATAGGGCTCATTTATTGTTTTCCTACATAGATCATTTAAAATAATAGGAACAGTATTATGTAGTTAAATTGAGGTGACACTAGCGGACTGATAAAAAGAATTTAGTTCTGTTCAGACCCTACACAGTTTCCATCACTAGAATTCCACAACCAACGATTGACAGTTTCAGAATAAACATATAAAAAAACTTTACAAAAATTGAGAGAAGAAATTGATGAATCATTGCCCACATTTAGCATATTTAAAATGATATTAACAACATGCATAAAAGATTGACTTCCTATACATCTTAAGTTTCCAGTTTTTCACAATTAGTAAGTGATTAGATTCAGTAATATACAAGTAAAAAATAGATATTTCATTTTGATCTGATTCATGATCATTTCCTAATCTCAATAAACCTCCAAATCAGACACTGAGTGAACTTACAGGGGTCAAACAATTATATTCTTCAGCAGTTTTACACAAAAAAGGAAAACTTCTTTACTTTACAGAGTGGTGTCTGCAATATATGTAAAATATCCAACTTAAACTATACTGCATAACTTCTGACCTATTTGATTTTACGAAAAGGAAAAACCACACAACAAAGATATGTTTTTCTTTACCTGTAACTGGAGATTCTTATTAGAATTATTAGCCATTGTACTTATGGAAGATTCTTAGGACATCAGCAATACCTTCATACTGTTGCCTACATGTTCGTTTTCCAAAGTATATTGGTTATCAACAGATATTAATAATACAACTGACACTCAAATTCAAATAAAACCTGAATGTGAGTATGACTGGTTCTACCGATGACTAACTAAACCATTCTTAGCTATCAATAAACAAACATACATGCACAGAACAGAAACTTATTGCACAATTTGCAAAGAGCTCAAGACACTATACATCAACCATCTTAGTTTTCATTGCGACTCCATAAAAGAACTGAACTTATAGTACTCTTCTCATGGCGTAGTGTTGTGGTTGTATCAGGCATGCTTGTTTGCAGATTGATAATGAATCAAATGTAGGAATGAACCCAAGAAAGATGATCAACAGATCAAAAGTAAACAAAGAAAAAACTCAATGCCACTTACAACTACAAGGATTCCATATATAACCTTCTTAAAGGAATAATATTTGGTCCAACATCATCTGTATGCTTAAAATCGTAAAGAAGTGACAGTTGTTTCGCTTCGATCATACAGATTGAACGCAATAAAAATAAGACTGTTCCGCCACATAAATTAACATTTCTATATACACACAACAACACAAATAACAGAGAGATCGAGCTAAAGAAGACCTACTTGGGCGTGAGAAAGTAAGGAATCGGCTCATTCACGAAGGTAGGGTGCGGTATCCCAGGCAAGTTGCAGCTGATGCTGATATACACTGGCTTGCTCTCCTTCAAAGCTGTCGAGATCGCGGTATCGATCATTTCGTGAGCATCATCCATATGGTTGACCACCGCCTAGAAAATACGAGCACATAAACAAGCAGTCCCATCAGTTCCACGCATTTGCTTTATGAGATCTCAGCAACCAGAAGAAGCAGAAAGAACAACCTGGTGGCAAGTGACGGTCTGGAAGCAGCGGAGCTCCTGGGAGAAGTCGGGGAGCCCGATGGTGTGGTGGAGGATGCGGTTGGTGCCGTAGTCGTTGGAGTTGGGCCCGCCCACGATGCAGATGATGGGAAGGTTCTCGCTGTAGGATCCGGCGATGGCGTTGATGACGCTGAGGCCGCCGACGGTAAACGTGACGACGCAGGCGCCGACGCCGCTGGCGCGGGCGTAGCCGTCGGCGGCGTAGCCGGCGTTGAGCTCGTTGCAGCAGCCCACCAGGTTGAGCTGGGGCTCAGCTATGAGGTGGTCGAGCAGCGTGAGGTTGAAGTCGCCGGGGACGGCGAACACGTCCCGGACGCCGACCTGCACCAGCCGGCGGGCCAGGTGCCGTCCCAGTGTCCCGGGGCTCCGCCGCCCGGCTCGGCCGCGGTTGTCCAGTCCGTCCTGCATTTGCCGGTAGTTGCGGTGGGAGCAGAGAAGGTGTTTGCTTGTTTGTTTGTCAGAGGTGTCGCTCGCCGGTTGTGATGTGGGAGGGATGCGGGGAGTCGAGCGAGGTTCTTATTTACAAGCAAGTAGAGGAAGAGGAGGGCGAGGAGAAGAGCGGACGGGGTGGGAAATCAGTGGTCTCACAGCAGGAACACGGGATGGGGTACGGGAAAACTGGGGTCCGAAAGCAGGAACACGCACTGTGATACCGGGGAACCCAAACCAGGGGCAAACTATGTATGCATTTGGGGACTTTGGGAATATCCATCCGACGCGTCGTCTAGAAGCGAACTAATAAGCTTACAAACGACACAGCGTTAGGTGACAGATATACTTCAATTATACAGAAGCGATTATAAACTAGATTATCCACGAGCACGTGGGTGCGCACCTGACGAAGCCAACTGCAGGCAATAAAATAACAAGGCTGAGGAAAGAGAAATGCAAACCGGTCTTTGCTCGCGGAAGCAGGTAATTGTTTGCTGTCGGATGGAATAGTCTTACGACGTCTCCTCTGACTTCCAAGTGTTAATACTTTTCAACGACTTTCGCAGGCATCCGGCGGCGAACACATCAGCAGAATGCAGCTCTCCGGTTTCATTCATTTGCAGGTGGACGTTTGTGTTGTTTGGGAGCGAGCGAGCGAGCTGTGTACTATGTGCCACACCAACGCAAAGCTTACAGGGCCATCTCAGCCAGCCGCTTCGTCCGCGATCGAATCGCCGCCGTCCTGATGTCTGTGGTCTGCGTGTACCAATAGCTGGGCGACTGGCGGCTCCTTTTGATTATCCCTAAAAACAGTTGGATGGGAGGACCTGCTGGGCACATCTCGGATTCCTGCCCATGCAATTTTCTTTTTTTTTTTGGACTGCAGATTGGATTCTTGGTTATGATGATTGTGATGGTCGCCCGAGGTTTGTACAGGGAGGGTGGAATAGAGGTGGCCAAGCAACCTATGGGTGCGCGTGGCTGGAGAAGCCGGGTCAAAGACGGAAGTGACTTATTTACAAAGGGCACCGGCGACTTTTTTTTTACTATCAATTTTTTTATTTTTTTTCAAGATCATACCTTTTTACGTTATTTGACTCTTAAGAAAATACAAAAAAAAAAATTTTACCATGTGAGTAAATACTTTTTTTTAGTGCTTTCAAATTTTTATTTTTTTTAAGGTCATACCTTTTTACGTTATTCGACTCTTAAGAAAATATAAAAATTCTTTCTACCACGTGAGTAAATGTACTTTCTCTTGACGAGGATGAAAGTCATGTTGACCTGATGATCGTTGATTATAATTTATTTTATAGGAAGTACATGACTTGTTTCCATTTCAAGGAATGTAAATACATAGATTCGATTGAAATAGTTGTTCTCTTTTTATTTTTCTAGTACTATATATATATATATTTTTTTTTTTTTGCAAATTAGATCTTTGTTTTTTGCATCTAGGAACCAAATTGCATGGCAACACCACCGTTGAAACGTGCGATGATAATGAAATGAATATATTATTTAGTTTAATTATAATTAAAAATATAAAGCATTACAATCACTGGCATCTACTATAACCATGTAATTGAATTATCGAATATTGGTCTTGTTTTTAAGGGGCAGCAATGGGTTTGGGGAAAGAAATCATACCATCCATATCATTGCTCCCTGAGGCTAAAAGCATCATATCGTTCTGCCTTGGCTTTGGCAAATAAAAGAGAGGAGCATCTTTTTGAGAGACGTTATACTCTTATATTAGTGATTCGCAACACAAGGCTGCCTTACCTTCACACAATGTGTCGATCAATTGGAATGGTCAAGTGAAAGTGACTTTGGACAATTATACACGAAAGACGAAAGCTATCGATCATGTAATTCTAATCCTCCGGAGGTGAATCTGATGGCACGGCCGAACGATGGATGCTCTTTACATATTCTTCTCTTCTATGAGAATACCAGCGATATCATCATGGCACCAAGGAGACACGTCTATCCCCTCTTCTGCCCTCTGCCCGTGAAACAGTTAATCCCAATACAGAATCCGTGGGTTCGGCTTCTTTTTTAATCTAAATAAATAACCTGAGAAGAAGAAGAAGAAGAAGAAGAAGAAGAAGAAGAAGAAGAATTTTGATATAGAGCATGCATATGTAGTGGTTGTGTTTTGAGACGCAGGAGGAAACCCAAAAGCATCGATGAATCCAAGCAAAAAGGGCGAGTATCCGATGAATGATTATAAGAAACATCACATGGAAGACGAATCAACATCTGCAGCAAACACGGATCAATCCTCCTCCTCCTCCACCTCTCTCTGTGTATTATGAATCTTCTGAAGCACAACATCCGTCTTATGGAGGACCGAACTATCAAAGAATACTAGCAGGGGATCTGGGAAGTGAACCACCTCATGACATGGAGCGGCGCCTTGATGAGCTCGATGGCGAACTCCACCAGGATGGTCACGCACAGGCAGCAGGGGCAGATGCACGACAGCAGTAACCTGCAATTGCACTCCCACACGATTGAATAATAATAAGAAGAAGAAAACAGGAGTCCCCTCGATTGGCTGTCACCACAGATCTGAAGAACTATATCCATCTAAAAGGCGAGGAAAGGAGCAGGGATGTTGACATACCCGACGATCCAGATGGCGGCGCCGACGATGGAGATGAGGAGGGAGAGAAAGGCGAAGGGGAGGCCCAGCAGCCAGCCCAGCGGCCGGCACTCGCAGTCGCACTCGCAGCACATCCTTCTTCTTCCTCTATTCCTTTCTTTCTCGTTGTCGTCGCCGCCGCAAAGTAGCCCTTCTCCTTCTGGTTCGCGTTTCGGGAATTGCCAAGCGGAGGAGGAGATGGTTTGCTTGCTTAAAGCAGACGAGATAGGTTAGGATGAGGAAGGAAGGCAGCGGGGTGAGTGGAGGATTGGGCCAGTCGCCCGCAGAGAGAGGCTTCCCTGGGAAGGTTGGGTTCGGTGGGGTGGCAAGTCAAAAAGAAAAAAAGGATTCCAGAGCCGGTGAACTTGCGCGACGCGCGTGTAATTTATGACCCCCACTGTTTTGTCTTCTTTCGCTGCGGACGCAACTCGCTGCTCCACTCCGCAGACCCTTCCTTTATTGTCACGGTGGAATTGGTTGACGTGACAGGCCACCACGTGGTCGGTGGTCCATCTCCGCGACGGAAGATTCGCGTCACATACCATCCAATCGGTCGGCCCAGTTGCGGTCGCATGTCTCACCCGTAGCACGAAGCAGGGGGAGACGTATCGTCATTGGTTGACAACGTTGGTACGGCATCACTCGCGGAAAATTATCATACTCATTCCCTGGTTCGTGGCTCAGCTTGGACAAATGACTTGACGAGATCCATGACGAGGCGGCCTTGTCTGGAGTCCGGGACGGCGTTACTGGTATTTACGGTGCTCATGTCACGAGGCCGGCCCAATTTTCATTTGCGGCGAATAAATTATGAGAGAGAATATAAAAATTCTGGGTATATATATATATATATATATATATATATATATATATATATATATATATATATAGAAATGAAATGAATTCGACGATAGAAGTTGTTGAAGGATTTTGTCGTGACGATGCGATGGTTGAATTCGACGATAAAAACTTTTTTCGTACCATCACGTCACACTTCAACGCTACAATCGATTTATGTACTTGTTGAAGTAGAACCACATCACACTTCAACGCTACAACCAATTTATGTACTTAGTTGAAGTCTACTTTGTATGTTGTATGGTGTATTTTAATTTTAGCTAAATCCCTGCAAGTCAATCGAATCAATAGAATGTTGGTATCCAAACAAAGGGAATAGGTCCCTTAAGCCTTGGCTGTTGTTATACATAGGCGGTGCAAACCAGGTGAGATTACCACAATTCAAATATAACACTTGTGAAGAAGAAATGTTTCATCCTAACTTTTATTATCGGACGGACATTACTAATCTTCGAGGCTTCCCCAATAATCAAGTAATAATTAATTTTTTTAAAAAAATTTATGATTCGGGGTGATATCGATAATATTTCTCAATAAATACTACAAGATAGTACCACAAGTTAAATATTATTTGGAAAGACGATATCCTCTGGAGGTAAAACACAATTGAAGAAAAAAATTAAAGTCCCATATCTAGTGTGTATTAGAAGTCAAACAAAGAAACATAAACAATGAGTTATATGAGCGATGAACCAACTAAGTAACTTATAGCTCGCATCTAGTCGGGATGAAGTACATAGTCCGCAAGCAGTCTAGGAGCTTTGGGGTCATTACCAAGTCCTAATCATATGAGTTTCATCGACTCTAAATCTCGAAGGATATTCTGGTTTCTTTGGATCTACTCTAGAGGAGAAGGCCGAAACTTTCTTCACCCATGCACTATCTAAGGATGGAGCACCTATCCTCTCGGTCATTTGATAGCTATCATATCGTAAAGAATTTATGTGAGAAAGAAAAGACATCCCAACCAATAGAGGCAAAAAAAATGCTTTAAAACAGAGGTGCTAGAGAGTCGGCACACATGGAGGTCGTAACCCAAGAGAACCAACTTACCTTTAAGAGGATGATTGACCCGCCTTGTAGAGAAAAACCAAGGCTAAAAAGAGGAAGCTTCTAAGGGGGATCACAGAGACCCAAATGAGAGAATGAGCCTCATATGTCATGACTAAGGGGGATTTATAAGGTGGGAACTAACCTCTCACCTCCCACATTAAAATCAAATGTCCTTTCAGGTTGAATTCGAAGAGATGTTAATTAATGATAGTATATTAGGAAGACAAGTTATTAATGGTGGTAACACCCTAACTTCCTAATTAATTATGACATGATGGTATATTAGAAAGGGCACGAAGCGAGCCTCCCTCGAAAGTGAGGGCAATTCTAACCCTCTAAGGGATACCTAAAAAAACACAAATATGCTTGATGTATGTTAGATAACCCATTAAAAATGTGGCCAAAGTGTGTGAGTCCGGAAACTTAACTCATGAGAAGAAATTCATCATGAAAAGAGGCACAAATGAAAATGTGTCAAGATTCATAAGTTGAGAAAACTCGACTCTTATGAGAAGAAACTCATTATAACGAGAGGCACAAATAAAAATGTGCCCAAAGTACATAAGTTAAAAAAATCCAACTCTCATAAGAAGAAACCTGTTATAACAGGAGTACAAATGAAAAGGTGTATTAGCTCGAAAAACTTGACCCTTATGAGAAGAAACTTGCATGGCAAGATACATAAATGAAAATATGCTTGAGATGTGTTAGTAGAAAAAACCTAACCCCCAAGAGAAGAAAATCATCATAGCATGAGACACAATGGAAAAAGTGCTCGAGGTAGGGAGGTTGGGTGTCGACCCTTTCTCACCTGCGGTAAGAGAGGTCCAATACTGACTCTTTCTATAACCGAGGTGGGGAGCACCCGACCCCTTCTTTGCCCAAGGTGAGGAGGTTGGGTGTCGACCACCATGTTGTTAAGGATGGGTGCCTCGACCCCTTCTCTACCCGAGGTGGGGATGTCAAACACCCCGATCCCCTTTTGAGTGTTTCTAAAGTATATTGGTTAGCCACTCATACTCTTGCCCTCAAAGAAGCTATCAAAGAAGTGTAAAAAAAATATGTTAGATGAGCCAAATATCATGCCTTAAGATTGTTACTAAAGAGCTTCTAAAACCTACCTTGTGGGAGACAAATGATAGGGAGGATATCATCGATAAATTATTATCTGACACATGACCTTCGTATAATATTTAGTTTAGAAAAAAAAGATAAAAACTTTCTCCCATTAGTTTAGTCACGTAGACATAGGTCCAAGTAGATAGTTATAGGCTATCTCCACCCTTGTTGTCTACATAGACAAATGACTAAATTGAGATTGTTAGAGGCAGCGAAAAGACTACCTCCTCATATGATATTCCACATAATATTTCGTCCCTTTATTATTGTTATTAGACATAAAAAAATCACTGTTAATATAGTTACAAAGGAGGGTCATGATGATACTATCTATATTAGGTTACTAGCTTATGTGTTGAAGGGATCAAGTTGAGAAATCTCTCTAACTTCGGTCTTCATGCATGTGATATGTCAAAAGCTTGATATTTTCATCTTAGATGCATTTACAACTGCAAAGAACCTTTATTATAATTAACTAAGTTTCGTTGTTATGATATTAGCTTTGGAGAGAGATTAACTGTTAAATCTCGTATTTTGATGATGAAACCACTTGATATGTGTTTATAATTTAATCTGCGTTTTGAGTGACGCATGATACTTCAATCAGGATGAGACAATTAAAGTAGGAAAATCATGTTGTGCCGGAGGAACATGTCAGAAGATTGGACGTCGGGCCGGTGGATCGGTCGACGTATCGACAGAAGGCTTTGGGCCATGGATTCGGGCATTGGGCCAAGAATTGCAAGTATTACGCCAAGGATATCGGAGTTGCGGAGTCAACTGGCTGATTGGGCAATAGGCCACAAGAGAGGATGATGCGCCAAGAATCGGACGAAGCGTCGAGGGACCAATGACATGCCGGACAACTTGATTGCTTAGGAGTAATTGTCTAGATTGAAGTTTTGCTTTACTTATGCAGGATTAACTACGATAGCTTGAAGACATAAAGCAAGTCTACCGGAGTCAAGTTCGATGGGTGTTCGAGAGTTCGAAGATTCGTCGGAGATGCTATCGGAACCAACCGAGAAGAAATTGGGGACTTGTCGGAGTTTTCGGAAGTCCACCGAAGAGATCGTCGGAGGTTCGCGGAGATCACCGAGAAGGCTTGGCTACTCGCTGAACTCACCACAAGATCGGGAGCCTGTTGGAAGTCCGCCGGAAGATCACTAAAAAGCTCGTCGGAAGGAGACTTGACGTTTGCTGATTGAAAACTTACTTAGGGCTATGTTTTCAGTTGCGTAGTTTGCATGTAATTAGGGTTTGGATTAAAGGATAATCCTATATCTTGGTTATAGGCCAACTGAGCCCGATATTACCTAGTTTGGGCTAGATTTGAAGCCCATCTAGTGACCCATAGGACCGGGCGATGGAACTACCGGACTAGGCGGTGGCACTGCCCAAAACCCGAGGATCGGGCAGTGGTACCATCGGATTAAGCGGTGCCACTACCCAGCACCCGAGAGGTCCGACGGTGGCACCGCCAGTACACTGTCAGTGTCAGATACCGACAGGCGGTGGCACCGCCACTGATAGGCGGTGGCATCGCCAACATCGGGAACCCAAGAGAATTCAAAATTTGGAGCTCAAATTTGAATCCTCTTGGGGCCTATAAATACCCCTCAATTCTCAGCAGAAAATACAACCTTTGAGAAATTAGAGATTGAGATAAAGCCTTAACAAAGTCTTTAGCAAGTCTTGTTTTCAATTGCTTGAGTGTTCACCTCCTTCTTTCTCATTGAAAATTTATAAGAGTGTGAACCACTTGTAAAGGGTTGTAAGAGGGGTATTTATCCTTCCCCTTCAAAGTGATTTGCTAGTGGAAATTGGAAGCCTCATTGAAGAAGGTTTCGCAAGTGGATGTAGGTCATTTTGATCAAACCACTTTAAATTGGTGTGTTCCTTGAATGTGTGAGTATTTACTTTTCTGAAACCATTATTTATATAGCAGCAAGCTTTCGATTTTCATCTTCTCACTTTACTCGAGCTACTTTCACAAAGTCATTCATTGTTAAATCAAAATCTCTACGCATTTACGAAATCGTTTTCAAACTTATGAGTTTTAATTCGCTGCACTAATTCACCCCCCCCCTCCTCTTAGTGCCGCTCTGATCCTAACAATTGGTATCAGAGCCATAGTTTTCTACTTTGGTTTAATATCCAAATAGAAATGACTCTTTTTGACCTTCAAGAGGGTTACTCTCTCATTTGTCCTCCATTTTTCAATGGGACGAACTACACTTGTTGGAAAACTCGAATGAGAGTTTTCTTACTTTCTTTGGATTTGAATTTATGGCACATAGTCGAAAATGGATTTGAAATGTCTTCTCTTCCAATGAACTATTGGAATGATTTAGAGAAGAAGATGTTTTCTCTAAATGCAAAGGCTATGAATGCCTTATATTGTGCACTTGACAAAAATGAATTTAATCGTGTTTCGAATTGTGATTCGGCTTATGATATTTGGAGAACTCTTGAGGTCACTCATGATGGCACTATCCGAGTGAAAGAGTCCAAAATCAACATTCTTGTACATTCTTACGAACTTTTCCGGATGAAACCAAGTGAGTCCATCAGAGGCATATACTCCCGTTTCACGGATGTCATTAATGGACTTCAAGCTCTTGGTAAAGATTTTTCTAACTTTGAACTAGTAACTAAAATTTTAAGATCCCTTCCAAAGAGTTGGGATCCAAAAATTATGGCCATTCAAGAGGCCAAGAACCTTAAGACATTTTCTCTCGAAGAACTAATTGGGTCTTTAATGACCTACGAAATGAACAATGTGATAAAAAGGGAACTCGAGAACAACCTTCCAAAGGACAGGAAGGATTTGGGACATAGAACACATGAAGACCACTCAAACATAAGCTCAAGTGATGATGAACTTAAACTACAAATGAAACAAAAATTAAAAAGCAAAATGAATGGAATTACTTGCTTTGAACGCAAGAAGAACAAAAATTGAGATGAATTGAGCTCCTTCGAAGACGAGGAGAAAATCAAGAAAGGCAAGATGGTAAACTACGCTTTAACGACTTTCCATGATAAGGTAATCAAAATCCCCCTAACTTATTTTGAAATTACATAATATTTTTCATAAGTTATTTTTAATTTAGTTTAGGATTAATTTTCTTAAAAATTACATGTTTAATAATTTAATGTTTAAAAATAAAAATGCAATAAAATATTAAATATAAATCTTATGTATGTGCTTGAGAAGTAAGAATGTATATTTTGATGATTTACGATTTTGATTGAAACTATGCTTGATGTCTTTAATGAAAATATTGAGAAGTTTAATATCATGCTTAATAATGATGCATGACTTTTGAATGAAAGGCTTGATGATCTTTTCGAACCTTGTCTTTGGTAGTCAAACATGATGTATGATTTTGACTTAAGAACAAAATTTGAGTATGCTAATATAAAGTCAATCACATAAATTAAAACTAAAGAAGTTTTTGTTATCTATAAGAATCATTCAAAATTATGTTCAATGAAACCAATGCAAAATGATGGAATGAAAATATTGAAATTTTGATACTATGATTTAATGATTTTATGCATGAGATTGTAAAGTTATACATAATAATTTTTGTGGTTTCTTGATATTGATGGTTTTTATGACAAAATTCATTTTTCGATCCTAAATGTTGATGCACATATTTATCTAGCATAAATGAAATAAATGACATGAATTTAAATAACTAAAAAGAGAAAAGCATTGTTCTTGAAAATTGTTTTTCTCTATCTTATTGATTTATATGAATCTCTTGAAAATTATTTTGATTTGATAATTTGAATTTGAAATGAGTTATATCAAAATCATGATATTGATTTGACAAATCGAATGGGTTAAAAACGAATGATGATTTTTATCTTGAATATAACTTGTAATATTTTTTATAAATTATCATCTTGATTTCTTGATACATGAAATTTTTTAATGAATCAAAATTCTTTCATGATGTGATTCGTCTTGGTATTCACTAAAAATGATTTATTCAAATTAACCTATGCTACTTGACATCTTGATAATTTATGACTTGAATTTTATTATGTAAAATTTCTTGCATTCATGAAATGTATATTTCATCACCAAAATTCTCTTGATATTTTGAATAATATATGAAATACAAATGAGAAGTTAATGATCATGCATGATAGGATGTAATGAACTTTGACATTTAGATACCATCATTTGAAAAGCTATGATCATGTTGCCAAAATAATGTATCATAAATGCTTGAATATCATATATAATATGCTCATAATGATGATTGAGTTATTTGTATCATGCATGAAAAATGAAAGATATAGTTTTGAAATTGTGCATATTCGAATTTGAAAATATGATGATGCATAACGATGAAATTGTGTAATGAAAATATTAAACATTTTGAAACCATGTTTTAGTGTCATGCATAATGATCATGCTTAATAAATTTTGAAATTATGCATGATAAATCTTGCGATTTACGGATTATTGATTTTTACCATAATGAAAGTGTCTTATTGATCTTTGTTGTTATAAATCTTATACTTTTGGTTTTAAACATGATACATATTTTTATTTGACATAAATGAAACAAAATCATATGTTTTGAAACAACAAAAAAGAGGAAAACATTCTTCTTGAAAATTATTTTGCTCTATCTTATTGATTTTGATGAATCTATTTGTATCATCTTCGTGAATATATTAGATTTTGATAATGATTTTGATGATTTAAATTTGAATAAATTTTTATCAAAATTATGATCCTGATCTCTTAAAATTTATAACATAAAATCTTTTATGAATCATGATTTTTACTCTTTATTCTCTTACATTTTGAGAAAATTTTCAATATGAATTGAAATCTTTTTCTCCTGTGTTTCCTTTTGTGATTTACTAAAGAGAATATCTTTTTTAAAATTCTTGACTTAAAATTTTATTTGAAAATCTCTTATTATTTGATCTCCTAAGATCTCTTTTTGAATATTTAAAGAGGAGCATTTTATAGATGAATCATGATTTTGATGATTGAATATTTGATATGCATGAATTGAGATCTTGCTCTGCTACTATTTTTTTCTATTAACCAAAAAGAAGACTAGTTCTAATAAACCATGATATGCTATATGAATTTTATTGCATTCATGAAATAATGTCTCATCACCAATTTTTGTTTATATTCTTTCATATGATGTGATGATATGAATGTATGAAACATTTATGATATGATTTTTTATATAATTCCATGTATTCATAAAATATTTATCTCATCACCCAATTAATTCCTCTTGATACTCCTAATGTGATGAAATAAAATTATGCATGAAATACAAATATGGAGAAGTTTTGATCATGCATGGTAGGATGCAATTTGATAAATTAATACCATCATGATTTGAAACATTTATGATTTGAAATTATGCATGCAATTACTTTTTATTGTGATGATATATGCATATAATGTGTATCATGAATGCTCTAAATGATGAATGCTTGGTATCATGATCAAAATATTGATAAATGTTATGATTTATTACCAAAATGATGTATTATGTATGATATGCCCATAGTGATTAATTTATTTGTATAATGTATGAAGTAAGGATACAAATGTAAAGTTTTGAAGTTGTGCATATTTTAATTTGAAAACATAATGATGCACAAATAAGATTGATACTTACCTTTGTCATGATTTAGAAATTGATGTAAAGGGTCTTCCTTTCTTTTTGACAATAACAAAGGGGGAGATAGCTAGTTTGCACAAGACAAGAAGCAAAAATTACAAACGTACATATCGCAAAAAGGGGTAAACTTATTAGTTTGCTCAAATCAAAAGCAAAAAATACTATCTTGTAATCTCAAGCAAAAGTGCTATCTTGCAAATCTCAAAGGAGCAATATGTGCCAAATTACATATTTTGAAAAGAGGCAAAATAGTCCATCTTGCACTTCTTTTTGCTAACTTTTTATGTGTAAAAGTTGATAACTTGCATACTATAAATTTGCATACCAAATGTGCAATCTTGCCTATCTCAAAAAGCAAAATATGCTAACTTGCACATCTAGCAAACTTGCGTATTTCAAGAAGCAAGGGATGCTTTCTTGAACATCTCAAAACTGCTAGCTTGCATGTTATAGTAATTGCTATCATACTACCTTGCATATCGATGATAATAGCAAAATTGCATGGTGATAAAACTAGGAGATTATATTAATTATGCAATGTGTTGAATTTGGATATTTCAAAAACTTGCAACTTTCACATTGCAATAGGAAGTAAGAATCATGAGCTTACACAAGAAAGCTATCTTGCATTTGCTTTCGAAATTTTTTTGCTAGCTTGCATGTAGCAAAACTTGTATATCATAAAAATTGCTAGCTTGTAGTCTAAAGAGAAGCAAACATTTACTATCTCAAGAAAAGCAAACATGCTAAACTTGCACATCTTTAATTGCTCGATTGTATAATGATAAAATTTAACACTATATTTTTTCATGCAATGTATTGAACTTTATATCTCAAACACATAGAAAGTGACACTTCTCCTTTTTGTTGATGACAAAGGGGAAGAAGTATGATCATGTTATGCATGATGATGTATTGCAAATATTCATAATGAATATTTGCAATGACTTGAATTTGGCTTGAATTCAAGGTTCTATCAATATGACATATTGATAGGGAGAGTTTGTTTAAACTCCGGGAGTTAAGATTAACTCCGTCATCAATTGGTTGTCATCATCAAAAAGGGGAAGATTGTTGAATCTCGTATTTTGATGATGAAACCATTTGATATGTGTTTATGATTTAATCTGCGTTTTGAGTGACGCAGGATGCTTCGATCAGGATGAGACAATTAAAGCAGGAAAATCATATTGTGTCGGAGGAACATGTAAGAAGATTGGATGTTGAGCCGGTGGATCGGTTGACATATCGACAGAAGGCTTCGGGCATCGGGCCAAGAAGAGCGGGTATTGCGCCAAGGATATCGAAGTTGCGGAGTCAACTGGCCGATTGGGCAATAGGCCGCAAGAGAGGACGATGCGCCGAAGGATCGGACGAAACGTCGAGGGACCAATGACATGCCGGACAACTTGATTGCTTAGGAGTAATTATCTAGATCGAAGTTTTGCTTTACTATGTAGGATTAACTATGATAGCTTGAAGACATAAAGTAAGTCTACCAGAGTCAAGTTCGATGGGTGTTCGAGAGTCCGAAGATTCGTCGGAGATATTGTCGAAACCAACCGAGAAGAAATCGAGGACTTGTCGGAGTTTTCGGAAGTCCACTGAATAGATCGTTGGAGGTTCACGGAGATCACCGAGAAGGCTTGGCTACTCGCTGAACTCGCCACAAGATCGGGAGCCTATTGGAAGTCCGTCGGAAGATCGCCGAAAGGAGACTCGACGTTTGCCGGTTGAAAACTTGCTTAGAATTATGTTTTCAGTTACGTAGTTTGCATGTAATTAGAGTTAGGATTAAGGGATAATCCTATATCCTGGTTAGGGGCCAACTGGGCTTGATATTACCTAGTTTGGGCTAGATTTTGAAGCCTATCTAGTGATCCGTAGGACCGGGCGGTGGAACCACCGGACTAGGCGGTAGCACCGCCCAGAACCCAAGGATCGGGCGATGGTACCGCTGGACTAGGCGGTGGCACCGCCCAGCACCCGAGTGGTCCAGCGGTGGCACCGCCGGACTGGGCGATGGCACCGCCAATACACTGTCAGTGTTAGACACTAACAGGCGGTGGCACCGCCAGCATCAGGAACCCAAGAGAATTCAAAATTTAGAGCCTAAATTTGAATCCTCTTGGGGCCTATAAATACCCCTCAATTCTCAGCAGAGAATACAACCTTTGAGAAGTTAGAGATTGAGGTAAAACCTTAGCAAAGTCTTTAGCAAGTCTTGTTTTCAATTGCTTGAGTGTTCAGTTCCTTCTTTCTCATTGAAAATTTGTAAGAATGTGAACCACTTGTAAATAGTTGTAAGAGGGGTATTTGTCCTTCCCCTTTAAAGTAATTTGCTAGTGGAAGTTGGGAGCCTTATTGAAGAAGGCTTCGCAAGTGGATGTAGGTCATTTTGATCGAACAACTTTAAATTGGTGTGTTCCTTGAATGTGTGAGTATTTACTTTTCTGAAACTGTTATTTACAAAGAGCAAGCTTCCGGTTTTCATCTTCTCACTTTACTCGAGCTACTTTCACCAAGTCATTCATTGTTGAATCGAAATCTCTACGCATTTACGAAATCGTTTTCAAACTTATGAGTTTTAATCCGCTGCACTAATTCACCCCCCTCTCTTATTGTCGCTCCGATCCTAACATTAACTAACCTATTTTATAAGGATTTTGACGGTAGGGCCATCGTTCGAATCTTATTTTCAGTATTTACTTTTTGTAAAGAGATAAAAAAACTATGTTTAAAAGGGAAAAGAAGGCATTGTGTAAACTCTTCTGTAATATTAAGATTTCATGATAGTCTTATCGGAAGATAAACGAGTTGACTTTTTTAAAAGGAGAAGATCAAAAGAGCTGGCTTTTTTTTTTTTTTTGTTCTTCATTTTGAAGAGACATGTAGCTGTTATAAAATATCTACAGGGATATCTAAATTAAGGTTCTACTTACCATATTCCTGCTAAGTTCACTGAGAATAGACATGCTTGAGTGATAGCGACCAACATAGTGTGTTGCAGTTAGTGGCCTCATATAATAATTTAATATGACACATGGAAATTATTGCAGCAGGATTTTGTTGGGTATTTAAAGAGAAGACAGAAAGAGGTCCATTTTTGTGCCTATGGCTTGGGGTTGCGTGTGTGAAACTATCGACTCACATTTATTTAACCCAAGGAAATAAGATGGTGAAGCATTTGAACGAAGAAAATACAAAAATTCCTTCTCATATAAACTAATGCTTCAGTTGCTTATGTTGGGCTGATAGCCCACAAGTTCAACTCATAATCGGCTTTAACAGTCGACAGCCCACCCCTCCTTTCAAGTCAAACCTTAGATCTAATAAGGGGGAGTGTGGGAACTGCGAAAATAGAAGAGGAAAAACTATAGCAATGAGGTAGAAAATTACAGCAGTATCTTGATTAAAAAAAAGAAAAAATGATAGAAATATAAGAGAAGGAAAGGAAAGAAGGCAAGGACAACGTAGAGAGATTGTTCTGTAGTATTCTCATCTCAGGTTAAATCAAGTTTATAGTGGATTATTGCAGTGATTACTTGGGGAGAATTTAGATATTGTGCATAGTGACGCAATTCTTGTATCCCAGTTATTCTCTTGAGATTATTGCTTGGGTTTTGAGAAAAAGACTTTGAGATTTATATATTCATTATTCTTATATTGGATTATTTCTGGTTTGCCTCGTGATTTTTACCTTTCATATTGGAGGGGTTTTTCATGTAAATCTTGATATCATATTTGATTGTCATTTCTATTTAATTCTGCTGCGTGTTATGGTCTGCTAGTATTTATTTGTATACAAAAATAGTTCTTCTTTATATCCCATCAACTAGTATCAGAGTATGGTTTTTGGTTATTTAATTTTTATATTTGAACATGGAGGCCAATAGTGTTTCTTGTACTATTAGCTTGAATGGAAACAATTGGATGATATGGAAACCAAGAATGAAAGATCTCTTATATTACAAAGATTTGTATGGACCTTTACAAGAAGATAATGAAAATCCCACAACTATGACAAATGATGAGTGAAAGAGGTTAGATCAAAAAATAATTAGGTTTATTCGACAATGGCTCGATGACAGTGTCTTTCACAATGTTTCTACTGAAAGTTCTGCATATTCTCTTTGGAAAAAATTAGAAAGTCTCTATAAAAGAAAAATAGCTAGCAATAAAGCTTTCTTGATCAGAAAACTTATAAACCTAAAATATAAAAAGGGTGCTTCTATTGCTGAGCATTTAAATGAAATACAAAGTAACACTAACCAATTATCTTCTATGAAAATGTCTCTTGATAATGAGTTACAGGCATTGTTACTTCTCAATTCTTTGCTAGAAAGTTGGGAGACACTAGTGGTTTCTCTTAGTAATTCTACGCCAGATAGTGTTGTTACTATGAATCAAGTAATAAGCAGTTTGTTGAATGAAGAGTTGAGAAGAAAGAATTCAACAACATCTCAGAATGATTCACAAGCACTTATCTCAGAGAACAAAGGAAGATCAAAGTCTAGAAGCAGTTCATGCATGGGTAGAAGCAAGTTAAGATCAAGAAAAGATATTGTTTGCTATAACTATAGTGAGAAAGGACATTATAAGAACTAATGCAAGCAACCTAAGAAGAGCAAAAAAAAAGAGAAAAGAAGTGAAGTCTGTAAAGTCAAAAGATAATACCACAACTACACTACAAGGTGGTAATTATTTGATTTTATCTCATTCTAATAATAATTTTTCTTGTGTGTGTCAGGATCTTGAGTGGTTGATTGACACAGGTGCTTCTTATGATGCTAGGCCACAGAGGGAGTATTTTACTACCTATAGGTCTGAAAATTTTGGTATTATCAAGATAGGCAACTATGGCATAACAGCCATCATTGGCATGGGTGATATCCACATAAAGACCAACCTTGACTGCAAGTTAGTGCTTAAAGATATAAGGTATGTGGTTGACTTGAGGCTGAATTTTATTTCAACTAGAAGACTAGATGATGAAGACTATGATAGCAGATTTCACAGAGGGCAATGGAAGCTCAATAAGGGTTCTCTTTATTGGGAAATCTTTGGAGGCGACATCACATGCGCAGCGGAAGAACAGAAAACAAAATCCCCTATTCCTAAAGAGATGTTTGTCATCGTGTGAAGATTGGTACGCAAAATTCACGAAATAGAAAACTATGTATAGTAAAGATTGTGTTACCTAGGGAGATCTTATATCTTTGAATCCTTGTAAATCTCTAGGAGAGGGTGAAGGAGGTCAAGCGCCCTCTTCTCTAACGGTGATCCACATAGTAGGGCTGCGATGACGCTCCTCAAAACTCCAGGCCTGCTCTGAGGTGGAGAGGGGGAGGAGAATATGAGAGGTAAGCAAAAGCTCTAGCCTTTGAACCACTGAATCTCTCCTATTTATAGAGGTCCCCTATCAACTTAACCCTAATGGATCTTCCCATATCGGGTATTGGATCTTCATCCAACTACCCAAGCCTCTTAGATTAATGGATCTCTATATAATAATCTCTCATGGGCTTTTATTGGATCTCGTCCATGAGATCCAATAATTCAGGGGCTTATTAGATATCTAATAAAATAGGGGGTCCGACCGATATCTCATATCTGAACCTCTACTCATCGCAACACCTACCATATGCGTGACTCTCTATGCCCAATATCGAGCTGGTCGTGAGTCATATATGTCAGAACTCCTTCTAGTTCAGTGAATTATTATCTCTATAATAATTCACTTGACTCATCGATTGCGGACGTACTAGGCCACTACACCGTAATCCCCAAACGATACAGGGGAATCCAATTCATTGGACCTGTCTGTCCTCAGTTACCATGTACCTATAGTAATTTATCCATCTAATATCCTAGAGACTGTATACCGGGTATGGTGCTATCAAACTCATACGATTTCTACTCGAGTCTTGCTCTAATCGGATTCTCCCGAAGAACTCTCTCTCTCAATCCGAATGACCCTGGCTAGAGATTTGTTTGAGCAAGAACATATGAGATATTCCTCTCATGACACCGAGAGTGGATGATCCTCTATCGACACTCAATAGCCCCTCGTAAGGTTGACTACCACTCCCGATGACCAGTTGTACTAGATCTGGGACATCCAAACCTATAAGTCCGGTATCAAAGAGTGGAGCACTCATACAGGACATCCTTGATATCTCAAGTCTAAAGACCAGATACACCACTGGGACTACAGAATCGTTGTCTAATAATAAAGTATTATCAACCATCCAACATTCCGTAAGCGAATCAATTAGTGAACTCATTCTCCAATGAGCACCTCTATTGTATCCCTAGTGTCCCCACAAGAGTAGCTATGAGACCAGCTACATCCATCATATGGACGAGTATACAATATACCAGTCTATCCGGTTATCTCGATATCTCTCTCGAGTAACCTATGAACGAGATTATTTAGGATTTATGTTTAAAGGCGAATCGGTTTCATTATCATGATCTCGTCATGATCCGATTTCAATTGTAAAAATCCAAGGATATCACAATATATATATACATATATGCAATAGTCAATATAAAGTGGCAAATGCCAAAATATAATAAGCAAAAAGACTATGTGTCAAGTCACACATTCCATCACTCATGTGATTAGCTTGTAGGGTATATATGACTAGCACTCTTGTTGTAGATAGTGAAAAGAAATGTCACACCTTATACAGGTTGCAAGACAAAGCTTGTGGTGAGTAGTTAAATGTTATAGAGAAAGATTTCAGTATAGAGTTGTTGTTGGGAAATCCTGGGGGCGACATCACATGCGCAGCGGAAGAACAAGAAAACAAAATCCCCGATTCCCAAAGAGATGTTCGTCGTCGTGCGAAGATTGGTGCGCAAAATCCGCAAAACTGAAAAACTACGTATAGAGTAGATTGTGTTACCTATGGAGATCGTATATCCCTGTTTCCTTGTAAATCTTTAGGAGAGGGTGAAGGAGGTCAAGCGTCCTCCTCTCTAGTGGTGATCCACACCGTAGGGCTGCGACGACGCTTCTCAAAACAGATTGTGTATCAAGTCTATGTGTCAAGTCATATATTCCATCACTCATGTGATTAGCTTGTAGGGTATATATGACTAGCACTCTTGTTGTAGATAGTGGAAAGAAATGTCACACCTTATACAGGTTGCAAGACAAAGCTTGTGGTGAGTAGTTAAATGTTATAGAGAAAGATTTCAGTATAGAGTTGTTGTTGGGAAATCCTAGGGGCGACATCACATGCGTAGCGGAAGAACAAGAAAACAAAATCCCCGATTCCCAAATAGATGTTCGTCGTCGTGCGAAGATTGGTGCGCAAAATCCGCGAAACTAAAAAACTACGTATATAGTAGATTGTGTTACCTAGGGAGATCGTATATCCCTGTTTCCTTGCAGATCTTTAGGAGAGGGTGAAGGAGGTCAAGCATCCTCCTCTCTAGTGGTGATCCACACAGCAGGGCTGCGACGACGCTCCTCAAAACTCCAAGCCTGCTCTGAGGTGGAGAGGGGAAGGAGAATAAGAAGGCAAGCAAAGGCTCTAGCCTATGAGGCTCTGAATCCCTCCTATTTATAGAAGTCTCATGTTAAAACGTAATAGATCCTCCCCTAGTGGGTATTGGATCTGCATCCAATAACCCAAGCCTTTTAGATTTGTGGATTTCTATCCAATAATCTCTCATGGGCTCTTATTGGATCTCGTCCATGGAATCCAATAATTCAGGGGCTTATTGGATATCCAATAAGACAAGGGCTTCGTCGGATATCTCATATCCGAACATCTACTCATCGCAATGCCTACCATATATGTGTGACCCTCTAGGCCCAATATCGAGCTGGCCGTGAGTCATACCTGTCAGAACTCCTTCTAACTCAGTGAATTATTATCTTTGTAATAATTCACTTGACTCATCGACTACGGACGTACTAGGCCACTATGCCGTAGTCCCCATACGATACAGGGGAATCCAATCCATTGGACCTGTCTGTCCTCAGTTACCATGTACCTATAGTCCATCATCCATCTAATATCCCAGAGACCGTATATCGAGCATGGTGCTGTCAGACCCATATGGTTTCTACTCGAGTCTCGCTCTAATCGGATTCTCCCGGAGAACTCTCTCTCTCAACCCGAATGACCCTGGCCAGGGATTTGTCTGAGCAATAACATATGGGATATTCCTCTCATGACGCCGAGAGTGGATGATCCTCTATCAACACTCAATAGCCCTCGTAAGGTCGACTACCACTCCCAATGACCAATTGTACTAGATCTGAGACAACCAAACCTATAAGTCTGGTATCAAAGAGTGGAGCACTCATACAGGACATCCTTGGTATCTCAAGTCTAAGGACCAAATATACCACTAGGACTACGGAATCGCTGTCCGACAATAAGGTATCATCAACCATTTAACATTCCATAAGCGGATCAATCAGTGAACTCATTCTCCAATGAGCACCTGTACTGTATCCCTAGTGTCCCTACACGAGCAGCTATGAGACCAAGCTGCATCCATCATATGGATGGGTATACAGCACACCAGTCTATTCGGTTATCATAATGTCCCTCTCGAGTAACCTATGACCGAGATTATTTAGGATATGTGTTTAAAGGCGAATCGATCTCATTTTCGTGATCTCATCACGATCTGATTCCCATTGCACAAATCCAAGGACATCACAATATATATATATATATATATATATATATATATAAAGTGATATATGCCAAAATATAATAAGCAAAAAGATTCTGTATCAAGTCACACGTGCCATCACTCACGTGATTGGCTTGCTAGGCACCTATGACTAGCAGTTGTGGCATAGGTGACTAGGACACATGAGTGAGAAGGGGCTGCAAGCTCTTTCCAAGAGAGAGGTATTGTCAGACCTTAGAGGTATACATCTGAACTCTTATATTGATTGTTTGGTTAGTAAACAATATTGAGTTTCATTTGTTAGTCCTACTATGTCTAGAAAAATACATGTCTTAGACCGTGTTTATACAGATATATGTGGCCCTTTGAGGACAAAAACTCCTGATGTATCTATTAATGTTTATGGTATCAATTGTGCACTTTATTTTGTCACTTTTATATATGATTTTTCTAAGAAAGTTTGGGCCTATGCTATAAAGACCAAAGATCAGGTTATTAATGTCTTCAAAGAGTTTCATGCTAGAGTTGAAAGTAGATAGAAAGGTAATTGAAATGCATAAGATCAGATAATAGTGGTGAGTATATAAGATTGTTTAATGATTATTGCAGGTCACTTGAAATCCAATATGAGATGACAGTTCCTGGTACACCTCAACATAATGCTATTGTAGAGAGGATAAACCGCACTATCATTGGAAAAGATCAGATGTATGCTTTCACAAGCCAAGTTACACAAAAAATTTTAGGATGAGGCTTTGAGGACTGTAGTTGATGTGATCAACTTGTCACCATGTATAACCCTAGATAGTGATGTTGTAGAGCATATATGGTTACGGAAAGATATTTCCTATAAGCATTTGAGAGTGTTTAGTTGTCATGTATTTGCATATGTTCCAAACAATGAGAGGTCCAAGCTAGATGGCAAGATAAAATAATGTATTTTTCTTGGCTGCTCACATTATCAGTTTGGTTACAGGCTTTGGGTTCCAAAAAAATAAAAGGTGTTTAGAAGCAGAGATATAGTTTTCTTTGAGGATCAAACCTTTAAGAATTTGAAAAAGAAGCCACCAGCCAAGACTTCTACAGAAGGATTAGCAGATTGTGACCTAATTACTCCTCCAGTATATATCAGGGTGATGGGGGAGATGTGCAAGAAGATGGTGTAGGGTCTGATGTTGATCTACCTACTGGACATGTTGAGCAAGAAGAAGTTGGAGAGCAACTTCTCGCAGAACCTTAATTGAAAAGATCTTCTAGACAGCGTCAACCTTCCAAAAGATACTCTACAAATGAGTATGTGATGCTTACTGATGCAGGTGAATCAGAGAGTTACCAGAAAATAATTGAAATTGAGCAGAAAAAGAAGTGGTTAGTTGCTATGCAGGAAGAGATGAATGTTTTTCAGAAGAACTACACTTATGATTTGATGCAACTACCAAAGAAAATGAAGGCCTTAAAGAATAATTGAGTTTTTAGGTTGAAGACTCAAGAATATTATTCTTAACTAAAGTACAAAACTAGATTGGTTGTGAAAGGTTTTGGTCAAAAGAAATGTATTGACTTTGAAGAGTTTTTTTCTCCTATTATTAAAATATCTTGTATTCATGTTGCTCTTGATATTGCTACTAGCTAGGACTTAGAGGTTGAGCTATTAGATGTGAAAACAGCTTTCTTTCATGGTGATTTTGAAGAGAAAATTTATATGGAGCAACCATAAGGTTTCAAAGTCAAAGGTAAAGAGAACTTTGTCTGCAAGTTGAGAAAGAGCTTGTATGGGCTGAAGCAAGCTCCAAGATAGTGGTACAGAAAGTTTGATTCATTTATGACAGAAAATGGATACAAAAGAACGACTTCATATCATTATGTGTACATCAAATGGTTTGGTAAGGATTTTATTATTCTCTTACTTTATTATGTTGATGACATGCTTATCCTTAGGAAAGATATATCTACAATTAACAGGTTGAAGAAGGAACTTAGTGAGTCTTTTGCAATGAAGGACATGGGACCAACAAAGCAAATACTGGGCATGTAGATTTTTCGTGACAGAAAAATCAAGAAGATTTGGTTGTCACTGGAGAAATACGTCGAGAATATATTGGAAAGGTTCAGTATGAGTAATACAAAGTCAGTTGGTTCTCCTATTGCAGGTTACTTCAAGTTGTGCTTAGAACAGAGTTCATCAAGTGATTAGGAGAATGAGAAAATACAAAAAGTTCCATTTACTTCAGCAGTTGAAAGTTTAATGTATGCAATGGTATGTACAAGGCCAGACATCACATATGCAGAGAGTGTTATAGTAGATTTCTTACAAATTCAAGCAAAGAGCACTGGGCAATAGTGAAGTGGATTTTTAGATATCTTAGTGGGAGCTCTAAGGTTTGTTTAAGCTTTGGAGGTAGATCACCTGTGTTAACAGGTTACACAGATGTAGATATGACAAGAGATATTGATACGAGGAAGTCTACATCAGGTTTTGTACTTACTTTTACAGGAGGAGCTGTGTTATGACAATCTAGATTACAAAGGTGTATTGCTCTCTCCACGACAGAGGTAGAATATATTGCTACTATAGAGGTTTGCAAAAAAATATTATGGATAAAAGAATTCTTATAGGAATTAAGGTTGAAATAGAAAAATTATGTGATGAATTATGACAGCTAGAGTACCGTCCATTTATGTAAGAACTCAACTTTTCATTCCAAGTCAAAGCATATAGATGTCAGATACTATTGGATTTGAAAGATACTTGAAGTGAAGCAGTTGCAGCTTCAGAAAATTCACATAGATAACAATGGAGTAAATATGTTGACAAAGACATTACCAAAAAAAAAATAGGAGATATATCGATAGTTGATCAACATGATTTCATATTGAGGAGTCATGTGACAACCTCTCTTATGAGCTAAAGGGGGAGGTTGTTGGGCTAACATCCCACAAGTTTAGCTCATAGTGGGCTTTAATAGCCCACAGCACACCCCCCTTTCAAGTCAAACCCTAGATCTAATAAGGGGGGTATGGGGGATGTGAAAATAGAAGAGGAAAAACTACAACAATGAGGTAGAAAATTACAGTAGTATCTTGATTAAAAAAGGAAGAGAAAATGATAAAAAAATAAGAGAAAGAAAGAAAAGAAGACAAAGACAACGCAGAAAGACTATTATGCAGTATTCTCATCTCAGGTGAGATTAGATTTATAGTAGATTATTGCTGTGATTACTTGGGGAGAATTTGAATATTATGTACAGTGATATAATCCTTGTATCATAGTTATTCTTTTGAGATTGTTATTTAGGTTTTGGGCAAAAGACGTTGAGATTTGTATATTTATTATTCTTATAGTAGATTATCTCTAGTTTGTCACGTGATTTTTACACTTTACGTTGGACAAATTTTTCACATAAATTTTGGTATCATATTTGATTATAACTTTTATTTAATTTTGTTATATGTTATGATCTTTCAGTACTTATAAGTATAAAAAATAATTATTTTTTATATTCCATCAGTTTACTGCTCTATATAGTTCTAGTATTTCTGTATATTCTCTCTCCCAAGCGTCCTCGATGTCGTAGGGGTGGGTTACATACAACCGCTGGGGCCAAGAGAACAACATCATTGTTCCGGTCGTTGCACCGTATCATCTACTTGGGGGTGACAGAACATCCATCTCCAATGGATGATCTTGTCGGATTCCAAACAACTTAATCTATTTTATGTAGAACCTAAAAGAAATCTAATGGAGTCTCACAAACTTGACGATTGTGCTGGGAAGGCAAATATGATGAGTTGGAATCATATACCAAGACAGCATAATTATCTTCCTCATGACGATTCACCTTGTATGAACTCTTTAGTCTATGCTAAGATATTTTTCTTTAAAAAAAAAAAAACACTTTCTATCACTTCGTATGAACTTTTTAATCTAAGTTAATAATATATTTTCGTTTTTTATTTTTATTTTTTAAAACTTTGCTTAAACTTACAGTATGAGTACCACACGGCAACCGTGTGAAAGGCCAACAAAGTTATTTCACATGTATTTGTTTAAGTTTTTTTAAAAAAATAAGAAATACATTTTTCCTCAACGTTCAACATCCTCTTATTTCAAATACAACCGATACAACAAGAAGCAATTGGTAGTCATGTCTTCCTAATATTACTATTTTGGCTGGATCATTGATAGAAATTTATGCTTATAAGATGTGACTAACAATGGACTCTTCCGAGAGGCAGCGGCAAGACAGGGTTCATAAATAAATGGCTAAAATAATGTTCAAGGATAAAATGCCTTACCTCCGACACGTATATATACTACAATTATAGTAAATGGAACGGAGGATTGATTATGACCGATTAATTGGACGGCTCCTACAAAATCATCATTCGCTCCGATACTCCACACCCAACGTGTAATGGTGGCAGCGGCCGCACCCGAGTTTACTCTTTCACCCCTCGGTCGTCTCGCGGCCGTGCGAGGCCAATTCCTGAAAGAAAGAGTATATGTATATATATATATATACACTCCCTCTCCCTCCACGCCGCATCCACCACGGCCGGGGTGGCAAGCCAACCTGGTTCGAGGCGGGATTCGAATTGATACGCCAGGAAGCAGGAGATAAGTTCCTTCCCTCGATTCCTCCCATTCTTCCTTGTCTCTCGTTCTTCGCCCTTTGTTTGGTGGTATTATCTTTCTCTCTTATATATATATATATATATATATATATAGGTGCCGAAGGAGAGGGAGGAACGGTTTTACAGATATATAGAAAGAGAGAGAGAACGAGAACGAGAGAGAGGTGCTCCTACCGCCATGAAGGTTACAAGCGCGGTCGCAATTGTGTCGACGGTGATCACTGCCGCCGCCTCGTACTCGACTGCGTTGTCCGGCTCGCTCTCCGACTCGAGGGCCCAAGGTCCAAGCCAGGTAATTGGCCCTCGTGGACATCAGTAGACTCCCCTCATGAAATAGTTCCTCGAATTGGTTCTTGCGATTGCGCAGGAATCAGCGTCTCAATCAAAGCAGGAGGAGCAGCCGCAGCCGGGAGATGGATTCGCTCCCAGATTCGACGGGCTGCGGTTCATCGAGACGCTCATCACCGCACATCGATGAGATGGTAGCGCACAAACTCCGCAAGTTTGGGTGATGATTGATCACGACCATTAATCACTGTACACACATGATTCATGAAAGATGCAAGTCTACGATTGATCATTACTCCTTTACTTGTTGGGGTTGTGTTTTTTAGGAACGAATAAGAAAGGTGTTCCTTGAGGCGTGCTGTTCCCTTTTAGTTTCCTCCTCCACAACTCAATGTCGTTGACTGCGTCACACACCCCATCTCATCTGCATAGAGAACGTGATCCAGAAGAAAAAAATAAGATTCAAGTAAGTAAGATGGAATACATTCTCCTGCTTCACTTGTGATTCAAATCAAGTCAGGAGATCCGACGAATCAACTATCGACTATCGAGCTTGCCGGAGTTGACGATCGAGCTGTTACGCTTGCCTCCTGGCTTCCCATGTTGCAGAGAGTTGACCTGGGATGATCTACACCAACTAGCGAGAAGCAAGTCGGAGGAATCTCTCTGATACCCGAGTCATAGATGTGCACACAAACATTTGTAACGAGGCAGGATGGTTGGTGTTGAATCAGACATTGCTTTGGTGCCAGCAAGTGTACATTTATAATAGATTGTCACGAGGGAGGGGTTCTACTCGTGCGTGGAGTCATACATAAACATGAGATGACAATTAACCAGGGCTGGTGGTCGGACAGACTCGTATGCCTCGGAGTAATAATATATCCGATCTGATGGCTTTATTTAGAAATTTTCTTTCTTTTTGAAGAACATGTCTAACATGTGATAAATCATTACGAGAGGATCCGCTCAATCATCATCACATGCAGGCAGGAAACGGCTCACGCACGAAAGCGAATTGTCTGTGGTCTGTACATGAGAGGAGTCGTGCGGAGAAAAGATAGGGATACTATTTCTTTAATCCACGTTGGTGGTAATCTTAAAACGAGATTCATCACTGGCAGTAACCGATGGGACAAAAAAAGAAGCTACGAGTGGTGGTTCCGAGTTCCAACAAAGAACGCGTCCCGACTGCACAAACATTCAATACATGTTTGGGAGTGGGCACAAAGCAGACTGGGAAGAAGGACGAGGAGCCGATACAAACGAGGGTTTCCTGACTGAGGCAATGGAAAAGCTCCACTTCGACAAAACCCACCCACGAATAACCAAAGAAAACATAACCACCACGACGATAGTTCTAGACGGTCGTTGGACGGCACATGGTTGGATGCGGAAGCCAACGGATCCAAAGAACAGTGTCCGCTACCGAACGGGTTTGCAGCATATGATAAATTTACTCTTTAGCTAAAACGATATCAAAAGCTTTTCAGGGATTACTTACTACATAACTGGATTTGAAAGACCTTTATCCATGTCCTACTCACTAAAACCTATCACTTCTTATTGCGGCCCTGCCTTAATTCATTCCTAAAAACCTCACACTTTTCCTACATGACTTTTTCTTTCCCTTTTTTTTTTTTCTCTCCTTGATTACAGAAACACATCGAGACAACTGATACGTTTACATAAACGGAGAAGCCAATGAATTCACAAGAATAAGAGAACTAAAACTAAGTGCTTTCAAAATAGCAACTCCATGTTTCTTGGGTCCTAACAATCAAGTTTCACCAGCTCTAAGTTTTAGAAGAAATTACGGAAGAGTGAATGATGCCAAAAATCAAGTGAAGAGGATAATAAATCTGCTACACGACAGACAAGCTACTTTACTTCCTATTGAAAGCTTCAAGGAAAAGAAAAATAGCAAACATAACTCACATTCCAGGAGGGAGGGACAAATCTCTTCAGCTTTGCTGTTCTTGTCACCAATCGAAGCCTAACAAAATTTCAGAAAACCAACTTCATATGCAGTCAATGATTTTTGTCATAGATCAACAAGTGAAGTTAACTGAGCCAGATTCGAAATTAGCTATTAAGGTAGTTATCAGGTTTGGTTGCAAATACCTCACCCATTATTATCATGCTTGATATGAGTTAGGGATGACAATGGGAGTACCCACATCTACCCAACCCACTTAAATCAGATTTAGCTATTCAATTAGGAAGATAGATACCCAAGTTAGGTTCAGTTAACAGATATGAATAGTTGGGTTCAGATAGTACCCAATCTGCTATCATCCCTAACCTCCTCTCCCCCATCCTAACTCCTCTAGCATAGGAGCTCTCTTGGTAGCCAAAAGTGGGTGTCCCATGCCCACAATAAGAGATGACCAAACTGCGCTTCATCCAACCACAACAGTACCTCTTCCATCTAGAAATAAAGCTCTAATATTATCATACTCATCAGCTTATCTGATCAACCTCACATTTGGTAGGCTAAATGCTACATATTGTTCACATATCTACAAAGAAAACTTTACTAGGTTGCAGTAACACGTATTGTCATCTATTCTTGCTTCCGCAACTTGGCATCCCCAACCACTTGACAGAGCCACCACATCACATCAACCTAGCAGGATTATCACGAAATCAGGCAAATATATACTACACCACCCACTAGCTCCAGTGCCAATAACAAGTCCAAACAAAAGTGCCATAACTCCATAAAGAGAGATGACAAACCTCATCAGGCCCTTCATTAAAGCATTTCCACTAACTGGTATTCCGAAACACTTGGATGAGTATGATAGAGGCCACTGTGGTTATGAAAGATTAGATCAGCCATCTTCTACAGTCTAGCTGATACAAATATCAACCGACCGTTATCATTGCACCCAGCCATTAGTTTTGGTGCCATCACAAATCCAAAAAAATTCTTTACTGCCCTGACAAGTCTAAAAATTCTTATGGTAATAATCATCAATCATTTAGAAAAAAAAGATTCCATCATATGGTGCTGGGAAACAGTAGGATCAGAGAAAGTCAGTAAGGCCATCAATGATAACAGGAAGATAGATCAACCACCAAGAGTAACAAAACTCGAAACCCTGCAAACCAAATCCAGAGCTTTCATGTGGTTGCATTCTTATTTGTCCTTAGGCATGGAAGGGCATATGACTTGTACAAGTTATTTTCTTCTATAATCTATCTCCAAAGCTATTGGGTAATCTCTTGAATCTGACTATCTCAAACTAGTCTACCCTGCTTGCGAGCATTAAATGCAATGCCCTCTGCTCTCATTGCCAATAGGTGATTAACTAAAGACAACAGGAATGTGGAAACAGCTTGCCTCAAATCTTCATGTTCAAAATCAACTAATTCTTGATCGTAAAAGAATAAAAGAAAACATCATGAAATAGAAAATAACAGAATGGGTCTTGTAGGACCACAAACAATTAGAAAGAAGATTTTGTGTCCAAGTATTCTTGCATACCAAACAGAATGTATACCATCTAAGTGCAACCAAGAATACATATAATCCGAAAATTACTCAATAAATTGACATTCTTCTGTCCTAATATGCCTTCAAAACTAAACTACATTCATGCAACATAAACTAGTACTTGTTTATTTCTGTATTTCTGTTGGGATCAAAACTCTTGGGCAGATGAGACAAGAAGTATAAGAACAAAAACAGTCTTAACAGTCTTCACTAATTATATCCAAAATTCATGATATTCAATACAGTATACTCAGAATACGGTAGTTTGAGTATGAAAAGCGAGAAATAAGCCAGTTGAGATGGACTGCACAGAGCAACAAAATATCTTGCAGAAATAATATAGTCATCTAATGTCGATGATGCATCTTTAGTGTTTTATTGGCTTCATTCAAGCAGCTTCTGGCTTAAGATCTAGAGGCACAAATCAGCAAACACAGACATGTCTGCTAAAATTGATGTTCCACCAACAAAGCTTCAGTATTCAAGTAAAGCATGCATGAAAACAACAGAAACGAAGAATCAAGAGTACAAAGCCACCCACTTCGAAGGTAAGTTTGACAAGAGCACCTAAAACATATGAAATGAAATCACATCCCAGACCAAGCATCAATATGGTATTGAATAGGTTCTTTACAGTTTTTGTCAGATCATCAATGTATTCCACAAGATTAACATAAACAGCTAAAGATCTGAAAAAGGATAGGTGTTGATCTAACACCATAGAACATCTAGTTCAATCTAGATGGAACTGAAAACCACTTTGATCATGGTTGTATTGCATAAGTACAAAATACACATCATGATATAAGAAAACCATGAAACCTGCATTGAAGAACCATTAAAGATACTCAAAGATAATATGTATTTTTATAGCAAAGTGCAACATAAGCATCATCATTAACCAGATAGACTAAAAATCTTTGACGCCTGCAGCACTCATCGACAAAGTTAATCATTTGAAACCATACAAGCATATCTGTACTTAATTCTATATGATAACCCAACTCCAGCAGCAAACTTAAAAGAAACGGATTGCCATTCAAGAGATAGAGAGAAGAAAGGCAAGGCAAACCGCAATCGATCCTTGGACCGCTTAGATCTTGTCGATGTCCTCGTCCTCGAACTCGATGTAGTCATCAGCGCCGCCCTCGTCCACCTCATCGAGTCCTCCGATGCCCTCGTTGAGGCGGATGTTCTCCGGGAGCTCTCCATAGGCCTTCAAAAGGCGGGCCTCGTCGGGCATGTACTTAAAGATGACGTCGGCCTTGTCGTCCTGGTAGTCGCGGAGGCCGACGAGGATGATGTCACCGGCGGCGATCCAGACCTTCTTGTGCATCTTACCGCGGATATGGCAGAGCCGCTTGGTGCCGTCGATGCACATGGTCTCGCAACGGCCGTTGCCGAGCATCCGGAGAACCTGAGCGTACTCCTGGCCGTCCTCCTTGAAGACCAGCTCGCGTTTCTCGTCATCGGCCTCGTTCTTCCCGCGCTTGCGGTTCTTCCCTCCCTTACCCTTGTTCTTCGGCATCCTTGGCGGGGTTCGACCGAAACCCTAACCCTAGCGCTCGATCCTTTTCTTTTACCTTCCCCCAATCTGAGCCCTTTTTATATGGCGTTCGAAGGATGGCGTGGAGGCTACGGAGTCCATAGATTTAGTCGGACACGGCCGTTTTCTTATACAAGAGGGAGTTCGGAGGGGATGGATACGAGTGAATCTGCTGTTGCATGAATCACGAAGCAAACCCTATGCGACAAAAAGCAGGCCGAGGCCCATTCTCAGGCCCAGATCGAACTTTCATGAACACGTGACGCTCCCGATGACCCCACCGCTTCCGGACGGTCACTGTGGGTTGTGGACCCCACAGGGGAGTCCGAGGGTCGATTGATGCCCGTCGTAATAAGCACACGTCACCTCCTCTTTCCCTTACACCAGATTCGATTCTGCATCATCGCCTCACCGAGGGAACGATGGAATCGCCGTAACTCCAAATGTTGATCTCCTAGGCCTCCGAGTTCACAGTGCACGTTTTATTTAGATGTCGGAGTTGGGTCTTCTCCTCGAATTCCTTCTCCTATTCTTTGGTATGAGTTTGACGCATTTATCTAATGCTTTCATGTTTGCTTCAGATTTGGTGGTTTCCGTTGTTTAGCTTGTGGGTTGGACCCTCATTCGCTTGCGAGTAGTTGCTGTTGATAACTTGGTGGGAATACGCATGATTTTTTTGTTCTTTCTCTTCTATTAAGTGTGTAGAATGTTTCTACTTGTTTTGTTTGATTGTCTCCCCCCAATTTTGGCCCTGCTAGCTTTGGTTTCCTTCTCTAATCATTTGAGATCATTTGATTTAAAGGTTTACTGGATCATATGCATAGTAAGTACTATTCAGCTCTATTACCGACTGTTTGTCTAATGGATGACCAGGATAAATGGTGGAATGTATTTAAAGTCATCTGGTTGAGAAAAACATATATCTTTAGTAGGGAAACGGAGGCTTGGGACATCATCAGATCTTTCTGTACAAGGGCTCAACATTGTCATCTCGAAAACCATGAAGAAGTTCCATAAATCTACGAACAATGCTTACTTTTTTTTGTTTTAATGTAACTTCTTATGAACAAAATGATTACTGTAAGTTTGCCTAATTTAAGATAGAATGCTAGGCCAGACTTCAAGCCTTATAAAATCCGTAATACAAAAATATAATGCCTAGAGTCATGACCGGAGACTCACTTTAATGCTTCAGTGGTAGTGATCTTACATTTATAAGACTATTTATGTCCATATAAATATAAATTTATAGTTATGAAATTTCTTTTTTGACAATGTTTGCTGTTGTTTTGACAAAACATGCCTTAATGATCATTCTGGAATAGGAACCTCTTTGTTTCATTAAATTTATATGTTCTACAGTTCTACTATCATCTTAAGATATGCAATTGTTCTACTATCATCTTGAAATGTTGGCTGAAAGTAATTTTCAGGGACCATATCTATTGTTCCTTATTTTATGCTTGTATCTAATTGGAGTAGGTGATACATGTTTCTTGTGTTGCATGGTACACAGCTCTTGAACTTGGAAATTGCTTTTATCTGTGTAAAGTGTCATCTATTACCACATGATGCTTTGAACATCAATCTTCTGTAAAGTATGAAATGGAGAATTTAGACGATTTATTTTGATGTACTCACTTTTTGACTAATTGTTTGATTTTCTCATACCAAGTACATAACCAATTTGTTTGCCTCTGGTAGATAAATTTTATTACAGAAGTCTGAGGAAATGAGCCACTAATGGAAGCTACAGAATCAAGGCCAGCTCGGCAGCGCATTGCAAGCCGTTGCCTAGTCCAGGAAGATGCAGAAGGAGCTCCAAGGTTGGCTTGCTGTCCATCATATACCTCGGTGAACATTCTGGGCTATGAGAATACTGCAATCGCACAAGATTATCATGTCCCGGAATTCATGCCATCAAACAGGAACCCCATGAATCCTAATCTATCTCCTGAAACAAAAGGGCGGCTTCAGCTCCAACCCATTGTTGGGTGCCTGAAGGATTTTACTTGTGAGCAACTAAGTTCCATAGAATGGGAAGTTATCGAGAAGTATACAGAAACTGCAGTCCCAACATCAAAGTTGGATGGGGGGGGGGGGGGGGGGGGTCTTTGCCAGTTAACTTTATTAAATTTGTACTTAAAAGGGAAGATCTGGTATCAACAGCTTCCATGAAGAGTGGTTCTGGAACTAGCGTCAAAGAGATGAATACAACAACCATCTATTCACAACAGCCACTAAAGCAGCAGACAAATATGGATTTTGTTTACAAGGTGGAAAAACTTTTGGATCTGAAGCCGGTTGATCTGAAACGCCTTGGTCTGGGTGTAATAAGCCTGAGGGATGGTGGCATATTGCAGATAAAGATGATTTGGCTTTGTTGGTTGCCCAAAAATCACTGCAGCATATTGAAAATTGTGATCTGCCCGAACCCACCCAGACAGTTCATTATATGAAGGACTTATTTTCTTCTATTGAGAATTTGGATGCTAGTGAAATAATTCAATCATCATTTGGCATATACAATGCCAATGAGTATTCACATGATTCGTGTTCTAGTGGGAGTTCTGATGACATGAATTTGCCTTTTGGTAAAAGGGGCTGTTTATTGCATGAGTCAGAGAAATTGTACAGGCAAGGGGCTGTTCAGCTCTTACTCTGTTTTATCTTTCTGCAAGTTCTTATGTTGTTTCATCACACTGCACGGTATCATATTTATATTCTCCTTAGTTTTAATAAATTCATCGGTAATTATGTGCATTAACTGTTAACCTAAGTTCCTTATCTATTTGCACTTGAAATGGATGAGCACACCTTCTCAAATAAAGTTATATTATGTATATTGTTGTCTAATACCATTTGGAGTCTGGCTTAACTCAAGATTAGAGAAACAATCTGTAGAAGCCATCTTATGCAGATTAAGTAGACATATGATCAATAATATGAAGTAGATTTTGGATAGCTGCATTGTGATATGAATACAAATACATCACATGCACATTTATGCAACCATATGTGGCTCCAGCAGGATATAGAAACAAATCCCTTTATCAACTTTTAATTTAAACCAAACTCGCCATCTAATACATGAGTGAATTGTCTTGACCGAGTCAGGTTAAGCTGAGTAAAACATGGCATGATCTAACCTGTTTAAATGGCATATTTGTATGATATGCTTGACACAGTAAGCCAAAAGGATGCTGTTAACATGATTGTTAATTAGTCGATTTTGGTCGTTTAAGTCAGTTTCCTGCACCTGAACCTAACTCATCTTTTAATTAGGTTAGTCATGTTAGCCCAATTATGACGGACGACATATAAGTCTGACCAGAATATACGAATATTAAGGTCTTTTACATGGTGATTCTTTGGTTCAGTTAAAGAATTGCCTTTGCCATAGAGACGAAGAAGCTAAGCGTGCATTGTTATACAAAGAAACTGCATAATAATCCTTGCACCAATTGAAAGTCGTTGATAATATCGAATTACATATTCTTCAGTTTCTATGTCCATCCAAGCAGTGACAGTTTTACTTACGCATGCTCCTAACTGTTGATACTATTCGACATGGGATGTTCCTGCCTTTTTTTTTTTTCCTAGCTAAAAGTACGTCTTGTAGGGGAGAGATCCTCCATGTGTCTACGAGCTTGATGAATATAATTCGTTATAACAAAACTTTTATGGAGAGCATGAAAAGAATGTAAAATTATCCGACATCTTTAGTCAACTTTAGTTATATGTTTTATTACTGTATACAGCAATTGCAAGTGTTCTCGACAGAGCATCTCTTATCGTAATTTTTTTAGGATAAACAAACACAAAAGATTAGAAAGACTCATCGCCTCTCATGAAATCATTTGAATAGTCTTGGCAAACGGATTGATGTGTGACGTGATGTGAATCAGTAGAAAGCGATGCAAGTGAAATGGAAACACGGATTGCACGTAACAAGGCCAGGCCGAGTTGGCCCTGTTTTGTCGATGATGGGCGCGGGACTTATTTTAAGCGGATCCTATTTGGACGGCTGCTGATGATCGACGGCGGCTTCCTGTTGATGCACATCTGATGATGTGCCGCATTTGATCCGAACGAGCGAGGTAGCGCCGTGTGATTGGATCGGAACCCGATCGACAGCGCGAAGAGCGAGGGATGGAGCTGAAGATTTTCCGTGGTGCAAGAGACCGTCGTCGCCGCCTCTTCCCTTGTCGCCGTCGGCATCGGTGCCGATCCCTCCCCTGATTGGATGAAACCCTGCTCACCTTCTCCGACCGCGGATCGGACCGATCGGAGATGCCTGAGCGCACTTTTTCGATGATTTATTACGTTTGCTAATTGATTTTCTCCGATAGCTGGCAGTTGTAGATGTTGCCAATAGTTAGAATTCAGTGCTTGATGGTTTATTATGCTCTGACAGTATGATGTGATTCCCTGCTGACCGATATGTGATGCTTAGTTCGAGAAATTGGAGGGAAATACAGCAAAAGAGTGTAGATACAGTGGTGGCACTCATGATTGACAATATCGGTGGACTATGGTAGTCACGGAGGAGAAAAAAGAAAGGATATGATATGTAAGTTTAGCCATCCAGAATAACTTGTTGTCTGGAGGTATGACCTATGTTTTATCATTGGAAGACATGGATAAACCCATATACAACTGGGATGAATAAGCTAAGCCCATATTTAACAATCTCATCGGCTTAGTTTGCACTTGATACAAACATGATCATGAGGTCTTGAAAATTGAATTTATTCATTTGAGAAGAAACAAAATTATGCCATTAAAAAAATCAAAAAGAGAGTTTGTCTGGATATAGCCAACTTATCTCTTGATGCTTAGTGTTGGTTCTTGTTTTTAGGCTTGTAATAGTGGCACCATCGGTGCGATTGTCAAGTTATGAAAGGCAAAGACATAAAAATTAATGCTTCTCTTGTATGTGCACGGGTCACTCTTCCACGATAATTAGCTACCACCGAATGCTTGGTACTCTAAATCCAAACTTTGCAAGGTTGGAAGTGTGTTTGGAATCAATCATAAGATTTAGGATCAGTACTGATTTAGATTGACCAAACAGTTGAATTTGATCATGTTTTTTCTTCTTCTTGTAATTAGATCATTGGGATCAGCCCAAAGTTGATCAGGGTTGTGTTGGCTGCAATTAGTTAAACATGTTGGTAATTGGTCAAACCGTGGGGAATTTTGTAGTTGTCTAGAAATGCAGGACTAGGGGGAAGTGCTGCTTGGTTTTTATAGGCATCATTCGCTAGTGCGAGATTTACCTTTTAGTCATATTTCGTAGTAGGTGACAGAGCTACAAGTTGACGTACTTTTTGCTAATAAAAGATATCTGATGTTAGATGGACATAACCACATTGGTTAAACAACTTAACCTAATCGATCAGGAGATGCATTTTCTTGTGCATTATGCTTTACACCATACTAATACCCTCGAAGAGAACATGGATTACCCAACGTGATAGGCATCGCTGTTGAATCTTAGATTTTGATGATGAAATCAATTAATGCGTTTACGATCTAATCTACGTTTTGAGTGACGTAGGACTAACTTCGATCAAAAAAGGTAAATCAATTAAAGCATAAGGAATCGGACGTTCGATCGGAGTGAAACATGTCAGGAGATTGGACGTCGAGCAGAAAGATCGGTCGACATATTGGCAGAAGGACTTCGTGCCATGAGTTCGGGCATCGGGCCAAAGAATCGGACATTACGCCAAGGAGATCGGATGTTGCGGAGGTCAAAATGCCGACTGGGGAATACGCCGAAGGAGATGACGATGCACCGAAAGATCAGACAAAACACCAGATAAACCAATGACATGTCGGACAAAGGTTTTATGCTTTGTAATTATTTGTCTAGATTCAAGTAGTTTAGAGTCTAATTGAGTCGATTTTGGGATGTAACCATGCTAACTCAATTAGGGGTAAATTGGGCCTGAGTTTGGGTTATTTTGGGCCAAGTGGAAGGCCCATTCGGTCACCCACAAAAGGGCCATGCGATGGCTGTTAGGATCAAGAGCAGCACTAAGAGGGGGATGAATTAGTACAATGAAAAAACATCGATTTCATAAAATATTTGTTTCGATTCAAACCATTTCGGAAGGATGTTGAACTCGAGAGCTTTCATAAAAATATAAAGAGAAGCTTAAAGACGTTTGCAGTAATATAAATTACACAAAAGAAAAATCAAACAAGAATTTAGAGTGATTTGGTCGATGTGACCTACATCAACTTCGGATTCCTCCTCTGTCAAGATCACCGGTGTCCACTAAAGGCCTTCCTTCAATAGGCGAAGACCAACCACCTTTTATAGCTCTTTCTTCTTTTGCCGGGTTTAGGAGATAATCCTCACAAGCCCCACTCCTCTTTCTTGGATGTTTACAAAGCTAAGAGAGGGAGGAGAGGACTCTTTATCACTTTTACAATACTTAACACCCCAAAGATTCAAGAATATGTTAAACACTTTCGTGCCCTTTCATGCAGAAAAGGGTGGGGTTTTTATAGGCCCCAATGGCTTCAAAATTGGAGCAAAAAAGTGTCACATCCCTGGATTTCGGGGTACTGACGGTACCACCGCCATTACTGGATGGTACTACCGCCTGTAGTCTGACACTAGGTGGTACCATCGCCTGACAAGGGCAGTACCACCATTGGTAGCATTAATTGCCAGTGGTATCATGTTAGAACCCCTGCAGATTCTAAACTTGAGGTTGATCTCTTTAGGGGATTGACCTCCTTGGAACTCTATAAGGGTTCCTCCCTCCAAGTTGCTGCTCAAAGGCTGTAGAAAAGATTCATTTATTGCTTATCAAAAGAGGAGGAATACATGGCTATTTATAGGGTTTCTAAACCCTGACTCCTAATATGACTCCTACTCAAGACTCCTACTTCTAACTAACTCCTAATAGGACTTCTACTCAAGACTTCTATTCCTTTACAACTCCTAATTCTTCTCTAAGAAACAACCTCCTAACCCTAGCCGGCCTCTTCACATCTTTAATGGGTCGACTTAGGTATGTTTTACATGAATGTCCCTCTTAATTAGGACTCTCCTAGCTAGAGTCCTAACAGACCCGCCCTCTTCAAATCAGCCTTGTCCTCGAGGCTGACGATTCATGAATTTTGGGAATTTGATCTTCAAGTCGTCATAGTTCTCCCAAGTGGCATCTTCTGTTAGTAGGTTCACCCACTGTATTAGCACTTTAGTAGTGGGTCGTCATCATCGAGTCACGATCCATCGATCAATAATGGCACTTGGTTGGGTCTGGAGTTCTCCTTGGGTAGTCTTATTTGGTGGGTGGCTTTGGGCTATCTCCAAGCACCTATTTACAACTTTCGTCTGGCCATCGGTTTGTGAGTGATATGCCGTACTCCTTTTTAATTTAATACCCAGTATATGGAATAACTTTGTCCAAAATCTACTTGTGAAGATGCAAATAGAATTTGTCACAAGCATAATGCATCCCTTATAGTGTAATTCTTTTGAGTCCCAATTGTAATGAGCCACAGAGCTTGATGCTTCCTCCAATTTTTTTATGATCTTACTAGTCTCCGAATCTTCTTACCATTCCATCTTAATATCCTCAAGGAAGTCACTAGTCGAAAGTGAAATGACCAAAAATTTAGCTTGCTTAGGTAGCCGTAAAAGCGCATCTGCAAGAACATTCTCTTTCCCCTTTTTGTAAGTTATTTCATAATCATATCCAAGAACCTTTGTTACCCATTTTTGCTACTCGGGGGAAGATATCTTCTGCTCCAAGAGATATTTTAGGCTTTTATGGTTGGTCTTGATTTGAAAGCATCGCCTGATCAAGTACGATCTCCACCTCGTTGCTGCGTGCACAATGGCGAGCATCTCCTTATCATATGTTAACATGTTTTGATAAGGGGGAGATAATTTCTTACTAATGTATGTGAGTGGTCGACCACCTTGCATGAGAACGTCTCCCATTCTGTCTCCAGATCCATCGGTTTCAATGATGAAGGGTCGGTTGAAATCTAGTAGCATTAGCAACGGTGTCGTCGTTATGGTTGCCTTAAGTTTGTTGAAGGCAGTGGAGGCTCTGTCCAACCATTGGAAGACATCTTTTTCCAATAAGTAAGTAAGTGGTGCACTGATCTTTCCATAGTTTTTCACGAACTTATGGTAGTAGCCTGTTAAACCCAGAAAGCCATGTAGTGTTAGGATCAAGAGCACTAAGAGGGGGGGGGGGGGGTGAATTAGTGCAGCGGAAAACCTTTTATGATTAAAATAAAAACTGCGTTCATTCGATAAAAGTGATTTTGGTAAGAAAGTCGATTCGTAAATCACTTTAACTTTTGATTAAGCGAGATGCAGCAAAGATATAAATGCAGTTTGCAGTTATGATTCAAATCAGATAGTAGGCGCAAACTGAAATATGATATTCGTACGAAGAAACTGATTTACATCTAAATGCTGATTCGTAAATGACTTGATTAAGCGAGATGCAATTTAAGCAAGGATATAAAGGCAGTTTGCAGTTATGATAGAAATCAAAACGTAAACGCAAACTGAAATATGATGATCGTACGAAAAAACTGATTTACGTCTAAACGCCGATTCGGAAAGTGCAAAGCTTGAAACCCGATCGTATATGCGCAGAAAGCAGTAAGCTTTTGAGGAGGTTTGCAGTAAAGATAATATGCTCAAAGTAAATGCAAACCGAGATTTAGAATGGTTTGGTCAATCTTGACCTACTCCACTTTTGGCTTCCTCCACTGACGAGGTCACCGACGTCAACTAGAGGCCTTCCTTCAATAGGCAAAGGCCAACTACCCTTTTATAGTTTCACTCCTTTTGACGGGCTTAGGAGACAACCCTTACATAATTTTCTCTCCTCTCTTTAAAGCTCAGAACTTGGAAGAAAAGAGGGAGAAGAACTTTTGGCCTTTACAACAATTTTGAGCTCTAAAATTCACATAACAAGATCAGGATTTCGATGTATATTTCGTGCCCTTTCAGTGCTGAAAGGGTGGGGTATTTATAGGCCCCAACCCAGTTTGAATTTGGAACTCAAAACTGTCAATTCCCGGAATTTCGGGATCTGGCGGTTGCACCTCCTGACTGAGGCGGTTGCACCTCCTGACTGAGGTGGTTGCACCGCCTGGTAGAGCTCGAAGACTGAGCCTCTGGACGGTGTCACCTCCTGTCAGGGGCGGTTGCACCTCCTGCCAGAGCTCGAAGACTAAGCTCATGCGGTGCCACCGCTTGACTGAGGCGGTTGCACCTCCTACCAGAGCTCGAAGACCGAGCTCAGGCGGTGCCACCTCTTGTCAGGGGAGGTTGCACCGCCCAGTCTCGCTCGGAGACTGAGCCCAGGCGGTGCCACCTCCTGGCTAGGCCGGTTGCACCGCCCAGTCTCGCTCGGAGACTTAGCCCAAGCGGTGCCACCTCCTGGCTTGGGCGGTTCAACCGCCTAGTAGAGATCAGGGTCCGAATGAGTTGATCCATTCGGCCCAATTTGGGTTTTTTAGGGGCCCAATTGCCCCAAGATTAAGTTAATGGGATCACCTCCCATTTCTAACTTAATCATTGTGCTAACTACGATATTCCCTAAGACATTTACTGCAACTTGCTCCGGTGCGTCAATCGCTTCTTCCGGCGAGCTTCCGTTGATCATCCGATGAACCCTCGGTGATGCTCCTACAGACTTCCGGCAAACTCCTGGACTTGCGACAATCCATTTGGCGAGTTCCGACGAGCTTCTTTGGCAAGCTCATGGACTTCTCGGATTTGTTCCCGTAGAACCTCCGACGACTGTCCGAACTTCCGTCGAACTCTCGAACTCCCAACGTGATCATTATCTTGACTCCGGCGCAACTCCTGCTGCATGTCTTTCTTCCATCATAGTTAATCCTGCACACTTAAAACAAAACTTCGATCGAAACAATTAATCCTAAGCAATTAACCAAGTTGTTCGGCATGTCATTGGTCCCTCGACGCTTCGTCCGATTCTTCGGCGCATCGTCCTCTCTTGCAACCTATTGCCCAATCGGCCAGTTGACTCTGCAACTCCGATATCCTTGGCACAATACCCACTCTTCTTGGCCCGATGCCCGAGTCTACAGCCCGAAGCCTTCTGTCGATACGTCGACCGATCCACCGGCCCGACGTCCAATCTTCTGACATGTTCCTCTGGCACAACATGATTTTCTTGCTTTAATTGTCTCATCCTGATCGAAGCATCTTGCGTCACTCAAAACGCAGATTAAATCATAAACATATATCAAGTAGTTTCATCATCAAAATATGAGATTCAACATGTAGCAATTTTATGTTCCTCGGGGTAGGCCAGTTTTGCATTGCTTCAATTTTGAAGGGGTCCACCATCACACCTTCCTCTGATATGATATACCCAAGATATTCCACCTTTTGTTGAAGAAAGTAAAAATTCATAGTGGCCGTTGTGTGTTCGAAAGGCTATTTTCGGTATGACTTCTTCGTACACTCGTATTTGATAATACCCGGATCGAAGGTCCAGCTCTGTGAAGATTTGTGCTCCCTTTCATCTAGCAATTCATCTACTACTGGAATAGGGTATTTATCCTTGATGGTTATGTCATTGAGAGCTCGGTAATCAATGCATATTCGCTATGTTCCGTCCTTCTTGCGTACAAGTAGCACCGGTGAAGAGTAGAGGTTGCAACTTGGTCGAATAACTCCTATTTCGAGCATCTCTTTTACAATCCTTTCTATTTCATCCTTCTGGAGATGTAGATACTGATATGGCCGAGTATTTGCTGGAGGTTTTCCTGAAAGAATCATTATATAATGATCATGCCGACGGGTAAGAGGTAGGTTGTGTGGTTCGTCAAATATATCTGAAAATTCAGTAAGCAAAGGAAGTAGGTTTAGATCTTCAAATTCTATTGGCTCTCCCTTATTTTGCTGCTCAAGTTGTACTAAAAAGCTACTGTATGCTTTATGCAAAACCTTCTCCATTTGTTGTGTGCAAATCGTTGTTTCGTCGCCCCCACGTTTCCCATTCAGTATCACCTGTTTCTCCTTACTGTAAAATTTAATAATTAGTTGCATAAAATTCCAAGAAATATTACCTAATATCGTCAACCATTTAATTATGAGCATGGCCTCATAATCATCAAGAGGAAGAAGGAAGAAATATGCAATTATCTCTTGGTAAGGCCTCATGATCAGCAACAGTTTCATTTGCGGGCGCCTACGATCATACTTCAAAATCCATCCATCGACGACCTTAATGTCAAACCTATTGTAATTCATGATAGGTAAGGCCATCTTGATAGTAACCTTACTATTTAGAAAGTTATTAGTACTACCCGTGTCGATGAGAATAGTGATCGGTTGTTATTTGAGAAGGCCTCCAACTTTCATCGTTTGCGGGTTTGAGTAGCCGGCTAGTGTATGTACCATAACTTCGATCGGTTGTGGCTCTTCTTCTGCATCTTCTTCTTCATGTTTAAGGCTCTCTTCTGGATATTCAATGACCTCTTCTTCTATTGGTTCAATCATAAGAAGTCTCCCTTTACTACAGCGATGCTCACGACTCTACGACTCGTCACAATGCCAACATAACCCCTTCGCATATCGCTCCCGAAGCTCTTCTCTTATTAACCTCTTTGGTGTAGGGACTTGGTCGACAGTAGGGGGGGCTGAGGGCTTCAATATTACTAGTTGAGGAGCGACCCTAGTCCTCTGAACTTCATGGTTCAATTGCTCCTCTTGATGTCGTGCGAAAGAGATGGCTGCCATAAGCGTATATGGTTGTCGCGCTTTAACTTCTCCTCGGATCTTCGGCTTCAAGCCCTCAATGAATGTCCTCAATAGCTGTTTTTGAGACCAATCATGAGTTTGATTAGATAATCTTTCAAACCTGGTTTGGTACTCCTAAATGGTGGAGGTTTGTCGGATCTTTGCTAGTTGTCCGTTAATATTCTCGTAATCGGTTGGTCTAAAGCAGATCAGCAGTCCTTCTTTGAATTGTCGCCATGAAAGGACTCCATAAGTATGTTCAAACCAGTCAAACCACTGTATAGCATCCCCTTCAAGATGTATAGCTGCAATTTTCATCATAGATGCATCTGCGGTTTTGTAGTACCGAAAATATTGCTCTGCGCGCGAGATCCAACCAATCGGGTCTCCTTCTTCCCATCTAGGGAAGTCCATTCTCATGCATGGATAATTGGGGTTGGTTATAGAGCTTCCCCTCTCTTGGAAGTCATATCTTTGGGCTTGGTGCGATTGGGCAAAGCTCTCTCCTTGATGTGATTTCGGGCTTAGTGGTCGGCCCAATCTGAGTTCGGTAAAGAGCGTCCGAATCTTATCCTCCATTCTCACCTCGAAGGCTTCGAATTTAGCATTGATTACCTCCTCAGATGCCATAGTATATGTTGTCAAATCTGTGATGTTAAGATCTCTCTTTTGTTGTCGGGTTAAAGGCATGTATTGGTTGAGAGAGGTGATGGTCAAAAGGGTTGGTAGATTAGTGGATGTAGGCTACGGTTTAGGCTTGTTTTGTGGCTATTTTGGGTGCAGTTTGAGGGTGTGGTTTGGTGGAGTTTTAGGGCTATAGATGAAAGTTTTGATCTGTGGTAGATGGTAGCAAAGGTTTGATAGAAATAAGTGGAAGTTGCAGCAAGTATATGCTGTCTTGTAAGAGTAGAATTATCGTCGAAGAAACAATGGTATCTCGACGTAATTTTCACCAAAAACTTGAGAGAATTGAGGAGGGAATTGATAGCAAAATCACAGTTTATATGACAGCAAGGATATCTAATTTAATCAAGAAAATTTTGGCAGTATAACAGCAAGGAAATTGGTGCAAGTTGCTATTGCAGAATTCTCGTCGAGAAATTTCAACGGGTTACGACGAAAATTTGCAGCAACACAAAATCGTTTTTAGAGATGAATTTCTTAATAAATCAATCTTAAATGGAAGCCAAGATGATCTATGAAGTGTACAAGAAATTTCATTCAAAAAAGATTGCAAATAGATGGGTTAAGGCAACAATATGCGGCTGAAATTTTCTGCAGCATAGATTTTTAAGTATAGCAGATTGGACGTAAAAGATCAATGGTTTATATTGAGAATTTTTTTATGAAACCAAAGGGAATTCCACTGTTAGGAAGTGTTAAAGCTATCATAAAAATTTCGTAGAGATTTGGATAGAAATAGCATAGTATCAAGATCAAATAAACAGTGCTATGCGGCTGAAATTTTACAGTGTAGATTTTCAAGTAACGCAGATTAGACGTAAAATATCAATGGTTTATATTGAGAATTTTTTGACAAAACCAAAGGAAATCTGTTGTTAGGAAATGTCAAAGATGTCATAAAAATTTCGTAGAGATTTGGATAAAAAAAACACAATAGCAAGATCAAACAGACGGTTGGAATTCTGCAATGTATCTTTCATCGTAGAGATGAAAACTTTATGACGAAAAGTTTATGCAGCAATATAGGAATAATTTTTTTGGGATTTTTAAATAAGGATAACTAAATTACAGCAGCAATAAGGTAGAAAACCAAAACCTGTTGCAATTCACGGGAAGATCAAAGGATGATCCGTGGTGGTGGAGATGACGACGGAATTTGGCGACGATTTTTAAGCAATTGTGGGAATTGCTTTGGGCGGTTGTGGAGGGTTGATGGATGGCTGTGGAAGGGCAGTGAGACATCAAGATTTCTGCTCTGATACCAGGTGTTAGAATCCTTGCAGATTCTAAACTTGGGGTTGATCTCTTTAGGGGATCGGCCTCCTTGGAACTCTATAGGGGTTCCTCCCTCCAAGTTGCTGCTCAAAGGCTGTAGAAAAGATTCATCTATTGCTTATCAAAAGAGGAGGAATACATGACTATTTATAGGGCTTCTAAACCCTAACTCCTAATAGGACTCCTACTCAAGACTCCTACTTCTAACCAACTCCTAATAGGACTTCTACTCAAGACTCTTATTCCTTTACAACTCCTAATTCTTCTCTAAGAAACAACCTCCTAACCCTAGCCGACCTCTTCACCTCTTTAATAGGGGTCGGCTTAGGTAGGTTTTACATGAATGTCCCTCTCAATTAGGACTCTCCTAGCTAGAGTCCTAACATATCATCGCCTAGTTTGGGCGGTACCAACACCCAGACCACTTGGGAGAGTGAGTCTCCCAGGCGGTGCCACCGCCGACCATGATTTTAGGGGCTGAATGGGCTATTCAATCCGACCCAATTCAGCCCTATTAAGGGCCCAATTGGCTCATAACTAAGTTAGTGGGATTATCTCCCAATTCTAACTCAATTTTTGATCTAACTACAATAACTAAGACATTATTAAAGCACTTTCTTATTCAGGTACGTCAATTGCTATTCCGGCGAGCTTCCGACGATCTTCCGGTGAACTTCCAACGAACTCTCGGCAATGTTCCGGTGGACTCCCGGTAAGATCCTAGACTTTACGATGATCTTCTTGGCGAGTTCCGACGAGCTTCTTTGGTAAGCTCCTGGACTTCTCGGTTGGTTCCAGCAAAACTTTCGTCGAGCGTCCGGACTTCCGACGAACTCTTGAACTCCCAACGAAATCTCGATCTTGACTCTGGCACAACACTTGCTTTATGTCTTACTGCTATCATAGTTAATCCTGCACACTTCTCTTAAAATATAGATTAGATCAAACAATTTACAATTGATTTCATCATCAAAATCCGAGATTCAATAATCTCCCCCTTTTTGATGATGACAATCAATTGATGACAGAGTTAACCTTAACTCTCCCTATCTATATGCTATACTTGAGAAAAGACATTCTTGAATTCAAGGCTTTTGAATTTAAGCATCAAACCGATAAGTTAAGTTCATGTAAACTTATCAACATGCACATCATGATTCCCATCATAATTTAACATTCTTAAAATATGATGCCATATATTTATCAATAAAAATGATGTCAAGGCATGACATCCATTTTCAAGTCTAATGATAGACAATCATCATTTTCAAGGATGATACGAATTTCAAATATGAAACATAGCAAGATGACAAAGATAGCAATCCATCGTTTCATGACAAGATATCAATTGTAAAATAGCAAGCTAAGCTCAAGATATCTTATCATAATGAAAGACATTTATCTATAATGCATATGAAGTATATTTTGATGTTTCAAGCATTTGCGATGTGTTGCAATGTATATGACGATTCCAATAATATTTCAAGCATACACAACACATATAAGTATTTATGATAAGCATTTACGATAGGATACATTGCATACATTTACAATGCCAATTTTGTCATCAATTTAACATATCATTTCTCCCCCTTTGTCATCAACAAAAAGGAGAACAATTCAACAATGCAAGTATGGTAAAATTCAAGCATGGTTCACACTAACTTATTTAATTGATATTGCATCATTGCATGATAATATTCAAAAAATCAAAAGTTATCAACATTAAAGCGATAGATTCCATCAACTTCTCCCCCTTTGTCATCAAAATATTTGTACGAAGGAGAGGAAGGAAAGTTAGGAAGAAATCTATTAAGAACAAAATTTGTGAAATGATTTGAACTAAGTCAAACACAAGTTTCATTAAATCATGCTTCAATTTTGACAAAAAGAAGGGATTCATAAAAAAAGATCAAAATATTCATGTAAAATCAAATCCTCATTCTTGCAAGTGATCATCTCGTACTTAAAAATTTATAAAACTTCTTCTTTCATGAGAAGGGTAAGAAAGAATTTATATGAAAGAAGCATCATATGAAAGAGAAATTCCATGAATAAACCTTCATAAATCAAATCTATTTCTCATTAAAAATTTGATACTTAGTAGATTGATTTCATGAAAGTCTTATTTATGAAATAGTTTCATGAGAGTTATCGAGAAAGTTCAGAAAATATAAACATCAAATTCATGTAATTAGACAATTTAACATTCCTAACTCCCTTCTAATAAAATCAAATTGTTCTTCACTTAAAGGTTTTATAAAGATGTCAGCTAATTGATGTTTCATATTAATAAACTCTAGGATTACATCATGATTATTGACATGATCTCGTATAAAGTGATGCATAATGTCAATGTGTTTAGTTCTAGAGTGTTGAATATGATTTTTTGTTAAATATATTGTATTTGTATTATCACATTTTATAGGAATATTCTTAAGGTAAATTTTATAATCTTTCAATGTATTTTTCATCCATACAACTTATGCACAACATGCACTAGTTGTAATGTATTCGGCTTTGGTTGTGGATAATGCAACCGAGTTCTGTTTCTTAGAAAACCAAGAGACAAGTATGTGTCCTAAAAATTGACACATTCCAGATGTGTATTTTCTATCTAATCTACATCCAGTAAAATCCACATCAGCATAAGTAATTAATTTAAAGTTTTTGGATTTTGGATACCATAGTCCTAGATTTGTGGATCCTTTAAGATATCTAAGTATTCTTTTGACTGCTTTAAGATGAGATAGTTTATGATTAGATTGAAACATAGCACAAAGTTCTACACTAAACATGATGTCCAGTCTAATTGCGATGAGGTATAATAAATTACCTATCATACCCCTATAAGCTTTTTAATTAAAGCTTTCTCCACTTTCGTCAATGTCTAACTTAGTGGAGGTACTCATAGGAGTGTTGATAGCTTTTGAACTATCCATATTAAATCGTTTTAGCAAGTCTAATGTATATTTTGTTTGGCTAATAAAAATACCATCATTAAGTTTTTTGATTTGCAAGCCTAAAAAGAAGGTTAGTTCCCCCATCAAACTCATTTTAAATTCTAGACTCATACTCTTTGCAAACGATTTGCATAAATATTCATTAGTAGATCCAAAAATAATATCATCAACATAAATTTGAATAATAAAAAAGTCATTTTCAAAATTTTTAATAAATAATGTGGTATCGACCTTGCCTTTAGAAAAATTATTTTGAATAAGAAATGAGCTAAGTCTCTCATACCAAGAAAGCCCTTGGGGCTTATTTCAATTCATAGAAAGCTTTAGTCAATTTAAACACATGATTAGGAAATTTATCATTCTCAAATCCCGGAGGTTGTTCAACATAAACTTCTTTGGAAATAAAGCCATTTAGAAAAGCACTCTCAACATCCATTTGAAATAACTTCAAATTATTAGTACTAGTATAGGCAAGGAGCATCCTTATAGCTTCTAATCGAGCCACAAGAGTGAATGTTTCTTTATAATTGATACATTCTTCTTAGTTAAAACCCCTGGCCACTAATATAGCTTTATTTCTAACCACAATACTAAATTTATCTTGCTTGTTTCTAAAGACCCATTTAGTACCAATAACTAAATGGTCATTTGGCTTTGGAACAAGCATCCACACCTCATTTTTCTCAAATTGATTCAACTTTTCTTACATTGCGATAAGCCATAAATCATCTTTCAAGGCCTCATCAATGCATTTAGGTTTAATTTGGGAGAGAAAAGCGGCGTTTGCACAAAAATTCTTAAGAGAAGAACGAGTTTGAATCCCTTTTGATGTGTCTCCTATGATTAGCTCCTTAGGATGAGCATCTACATACTTCCATTCCTTGGGTAAGGATGTTTCAGAAGTAGATGCATCCAAGTTGCTAGATGGAGAAAGGGTTTTATTTAAATTTAAAGCATCAAAGTTAAGATCATCATCAAAATCATTTTTGTTAGTTTCGAAAACTTCATTAAAAACTACATGAATAGACTCTTCTATAATCAAAGTTCTTTTGTTAAAGGTACGAAAAGCCTTAGAAATAGAAGAATAACCAAGAAAAATTCCTTTATCGGATTTTGCATCAAACTTTCCTAAGACTTTAAAATATGAAACGTTAGGTTTTTTGTTGTTCCATAACTCATAAAGAGTTTTGAAAGCAATGGTTTTACTAGAACCTTATTTATGATATAGTATACCGTATTTATGACTTCGGCCCAAAAATATTTGGGTAGGCTATGTTCGTTTAACATGGTTCTAGCAATTTCTTGTAAGTTTCTATTTTTTTCTTTCTACTACTCCATTTTGTTGAGGATTTCTTGGAGTAGTGAAATTATGGTTGTATCCATTAGATTCACAAAATTCTTGGAAATCATGATTTTGAAATTCACCACCATGATCATTTCGAACTGATAAAATCATAAAACTTTTTTCATTTTGAACAAGTTTACAAAACTTAGAAAAAATGCCTAAAGTAATCACTTTTGTGTGTCAAAAAATAAGTCCAAGTATATCTACTATAATCATCCACGATGACAAAGGCGTATTTACTACTTCTTAGGCTTGATGTTGTAATTGGTCCAAACAAGTCCATATGGATCAATTGCAATAGTCTAGAGGTGCTTATTTAGTTCTTTGGTTTGAAACTACCTTTTATTTGTTTTCCTAGTTGACATGCATCATACACATTGTCTTTAACGAATTTTATGTGAGGAATTCCTCTTACAAATACTTTAGATGAAATTTGAGAGATTAGTTTCATGCTAGCATGACCTAATCTCCTATGCCAAAACCAAGCATCGTCATTCAAAACCGTAGAGCACATTTCATTATAAAGATCATCAATATCGATAGTATATATATTATTTTATTTTAAGGCAATCATAGATATGTTTTTGCATGGTTTTTCAATAATGCAAGCATTATATTCAAATTTAACAATATATCCTTTATCACACAATTGACTAATGCTCAAAAGGTTATACTTTAAGCCATCAACCAACGATACATCTTTAATAAAGAAGTTAGATTTGTTACCTACGGTTCCTTTGCCAATGATTTTATCCTTGTTGTTGTCTCCAAATGTGACATATCCTTCGTCTATACTGTTAGGATCAAGAGTCGGCACTAAGTGAATTAGTGCAGTGGTAAAATAATCTTCAAAAAATTCGTATATGTTGAAAATCGATATTGGAAATATCTTAACTTGAAGCACATTCGTAAATGAATTGAAGGCAGTAAGCACTTAAAGAGGTTTGCAGTAAGGTAATAGCAAGAATAAAATGCAAACCAGAGAACACGGTAGTTTTAGAGTGGTTCGGTCAACGTGACCTACATCCACTTTCGGCTTCCTCCTTCGACGAGGTCATCAGCGTCCACTAGAGGCCTTCGTTCAATAAGCGAAGGCCAATAACCTTTTACACCCCTCTTCTCCTTTTCACGGGTTTAGGAGATAACCCTTACAAGTACTCACTCTCCTCTCTAAATAGAATTCTAACACTTAGGCTAGAGGAGGATTCTCACAAGAGATTTCCACAGCGATTCTTTGCTTTTAAACTCTCTGTGCTTGTGTGCTTTAACTAGGGACGAGAGAAGTATTTATAGGCTTTAAGTTGATTCAAACTTGGAGCTTAAAACTTTCCTATCCCGAGTTCCCCAAGCATGGGCAGTCCTACCGCTTGCATTGGGTGGTACCATCGCCCAGACTGGCGTTACCATCGCCTGACACCCTGCCAGGGGTGGTACAACTACCCAGACTAGCGGTACCACCGCTTGACATAGTCTCGAAGACTCTGCCATGATGGTGAGACTCTTGGGGCATTGTTTGGGCCTCTTATTCGACCCAACATAGTTCTTACATAGGCCTAGCTGGCCCCAATTAGGTTGGCCCAAATCCAAGCCCAATTACGTGCTAACTACGAAATCCTAAGACATTTGCTAAGCTAAACAAGTCCCTAGGTCTATTCTTCCGACGAGCTTCCGGCGAACTTCTAACGATCTCTCGGCAATGTTCCAGCGGACTCCCAGCAAGCTCCTGGACTTCACGATGATCTTCTTGGTGAGTTCTGACGAGCTTCTCTAGCAAGCTCCGAGACTTCTCTACTGGTTCCGACAGAACTTCCGACGAACGTCCGAACTTCCGACGAACGTCCGAACTTCCGACGAACGTCCGAACTTCCGACGAACTCTCGAACTCCCAACGTGATCTCGATCTTGACTCTAGGACTTCATTTTGCTACATGCCTTACTATCGTAGTTAATCCTACACGTGTTAAACATACTTCGATCTAGATAATTAATACTAAGCATTAATCAAGTTGTCCGGCATGTCATTGGTCCCTCGACGCTTCGTCCGATTCTTTGGCGCATTGTCCTCTCTTGTAGCCTATTGCCCAATCAGCCAGTTGACTCCGCAACTTCGATATCCTTGGTGCAATATTCGCTCTTCTTGACCCAATGCCTGAATCCATGACTCGAAACCTTCTATCGATACGTCGACCGTTCCTCCGGCTCGACGTCCAATCTTCTGACATGTTTTCCCCTGGCACAACATGATTTTTCCTGCTTTAATTGTCTCATCCTGATCGAAGCATCCTGTGTTACTCAAAATGTAGATTAAAACATAAACACATATCAATTGGTTTCATCATCAAAATATGAGATTCGACAATCTCCCCCTTTTGATGATGACAACCAATTGACGATGGAGTTAACCTTAACTCCCGGAGTTTAAATAAACTCCCCCTATCAATATGGCATATAACTCTTGGATTCAAAAATCCAAGCAAACATGTCATGATCAAATCATGCATAACATCAATATACTTCTTTCCCTTTGTCATCAACAAAAAAGGAGAAGTGTAACTATTCATGTGTTTGGAATATAAGTTCAATACATTGCATCATAAATCTCCAGTTTTATAATCATGCAAGCTAGCAAAAATTTTGAGTTTTGCAAGTTTGTAAATTTTGCTAGATATGCAAGTTCAGCATGTTTGTCTTGCAATGTTCAAGCTAGCAAGTGTTTGAAAAAGAAAGTAAGTTTTGCAACATACAAGCTAGCAATAATTTAGAGTTGTGCAAGTTTGCAAATTTACTTTTCTTTGCGATGTGCAAGATAGCATATTTTTGCATCTTCTTGAGATTTCAAGCTAGCAACTCTTGGTGATGTTCAAGATAGCAGTTTCTTCTCTTTTGAGAAGTGCGATTATTTTTGCTTCCTTTGCAAAAACGCAAGCTAACAAAACGTTACATTATTTTACAACATGGAAGCTAACAATTTGAGATGTTCAAGAAGCAAGTTCTTTCTTCTCTTTTGAGAAGTACAATTTTGTTTTCTTCTTGAATTGTGCAAGCTAGCATCTTTTATCTCCCCCTTTATCATCGTCAAAAAGAAGGGAAGACCTTTTACATCAATTTTCAAATTATGATAAAGGTAAGTTTTAATCTTATTTGTGCATCATTATATTTTCAAATTAAAACATGCACAATTTCAAAGCCATACATTTTGTTTTTCATACACGATATTGAAAAATAAATCAATTATCATTATGAGCATATCATACATGATACTAAAACTTTAAAATTTTTAAGTATTTATCAACATTTTGATCATGATACCAAACATTCATTATTTAGAGCATTCATGATATACATTATATAGAATACATCACATACATCATTATAATAAAAAGCATAAGTATTGCATACATTCATATCATCACATGAAGAATATCAAGAAGAACTTGGTGATGAGATATTATTTGATGAATACAAGTATAAGATCATGTAAATATCAAAAGACATAATTCATATATTAAATCTCCTCGTAAATAAAATACCAAGAAGAATCGTAGGAGAACGATTAATGAAAAATCTTGATTCATAATAAATCTTAATTTTAAATATCAAGGAATCAAGATTATGACTTGGATAAAAATTTATTCAAATTTAAATCATCAAAAACATTTTCAAAGTCCAAGAGATTCGTAAAAATGATACAAATGGATTCATCAAAATCAATAAGATAGAGAAAAAATTTTTTAAGAAAAATATTTTCCTCTTTTTAGTTATTTCAATTCATATGATTTTATTTCATTCAAACAAGTCTTTTTTCATTTATGCCAAATAAAAATATATATCATCAATCATTTAGGATCGAAAAATAAATTTTGTCATAAAAACCATCAAGATCAATAAACCATAAATTACTTGAAAATTATCTTGCATAATTTCGAAATTTATTAAGCATGATCATTATGACATCAAAACATGGTTTCAAAATATTTAATATTTTCATTACAACATCAAGCAAGGTTTCATTGAACATAATTTTGAATGATTCTTATAGATATCTAAAACTTCTTTAGTTTTAATTTATATGATTGACTTTATATTAGCATGCCCAAATTTTTGTTTTTATGTCAAAACCATACATCAAGTTGAAAACCAAAGACAAGGTTCATAAAAAAAATCATCAAGCCTTCCATACAAAAGCCATGCATCGTCATTGAAAAGCAATATGGAAATCATCAAAATACACATTCTCGCTTCTTAAGCACATACATAAGATTAATCTTACTAAGTGTACAATCATTAGATTTATATTTAATATTTTATTATATTATCATAAAACATATAATTTTCATGATTATTTTCAAAATTACTAGAATGATAAGAATGATCCTAATTTTTGTATTTTTATTTTTAAACATATAATTTTTTTAAAAAATTATTCTAAAAAAAATAATAAATAAATAAATGCATCATGAAATGCATCAAATAATTTTGAAATAAATTAGGTGGATTTCGATTACCTCATCGTTGAGAGCGGTTAAGGTGTAGTTTGCCACCTCGCCTTTGTTGATTTTCTCCTCGTCTTCCGAGAAGCTCGATTCATCCCAATTTATGTTCTTCTTCTTGTGTTTAAAGTAAGTAGTTACATTCTTTTTGTTCTTTAATTTTTTTTTATTAACTTTTTAAATTTATTTGAGGAGTTCAAGTTCGTCATGTGCCACTTTTTAAATTTATTAACTTTACAAATCCTTCCTGCTCTTTGGAAGGTGGTTCTCATGTTCGTCAAGTGCCACATTTGTCATTTCATAGGTCATCAAAGACCCTATTAGTTCTTCAAATGAAAAAATATTTAAATATTTTGTTTCTTGTATTGTCGTTACTTTCGAATTCTAATTTTTAGAAAGAGATCTTAAAATCTTGTTAACGAGTTCAAAATTCGAAAAGCTTTTACCAAGTCCTTTTAGACTATTGACGACATCCGTAAAACAGGTGTACATGTCTCCAATAGTCTCACTTAGTTTCATATGAAAAAGTTCAAAATCATGCATTAAAAGATTGATCTTTGAATCTTTTACTCTACTTGTGCCTTTGTGTGTGACTTCTAATGTGTGCCAAATCTCGAAAGTTATTTCACAAGTAGAAATCTGATTAAACTTGTTTTTGTCTAAGGCGCAAAATAAGGCATTCATAGCCTTTGCATTTAGAGAAAACATCTTCTTCTCCAAATCATTCCAATAGTTTATTGGAAGAGAAGACATTTGAAAACCATTTTCAATAATATTCCATAAATTTAAATCCAACGAAAGCAAGAAAACTCTTATTCAAGTTTTTCAATAAATGTAGTCCGTCCCATTAAAAAATGGAGGACGAATGAGAGAGTGACCCTCTTGAAAGCCGAAAAGAGCCATTTCTATTTGGGTGTTAAACCAAATATAAAAAACGAGGCTCTGATACCAATTGTTAGGATTAAGAGTCGGCACTAAGAGGGGGGGTGAATTAGTGTAGCGGTAAAATCGTCTTCAAAAAATTCGTTGCGATAAAAATCGTTTATGTTGAAAACCGATCTCGGAAATATCTTAACTTGAAGCACATTCGTAAATGAATTGAAGGCAGTAAGCACTTAAAGAGGTTTGTAGTAAGGTAATAGCAAGAATAAAATGTAAACCAGAGAATATGGCAGTTTTAGAATGGTTCGGTCAATGTGACCTACATCCACTTTCGGCTTCCTCCTCCGATGAGGTCACCGACGTCCACTAGAGGCCTTCCTTCAATAGGCGAAGGTCAATCACCTTTTACACCCCTCTTCTCCTTTTCACGGGTTTAGGAGATAACCCTTACAAGCACTCACTCTCCTCTCTAAACAGAATTCTAACACTTAGGCTAGAGGAGGATTCTCACAAGAGATTTCTACAGCGATTCTTTACTTTTAAACTCTCTGTGCTTATGTGCTTTAACTAGGGATGAGAGGGGTATTTATAGGCTTCAAGTTGATTCAAACTTGGAGCCTAAAACTTTCTCATCCCGGGTTCCCCGGGCACGGGCGGTACTACCGCCTACGCTGGGCGGTACCACTGCCTAGTGTCAGTCTGACACTGACACTGTCCTGGGCAGTACCACCGCCTAGGGGACAGTGCTGGGTGGTACCACCGCCCAGACTAGCGCTACCACCGCTTGGCACCCTGCCAGGGGCGGTACAACCACCCAGACTGACGGTACCACCGCCTGACATAGTCTCGAAGATTGTGTCATGACGGTGAGACTTCTTGGGGCACTGTTTGGGTCTCTTATTGGGCCCAACATAATTCTTACATGGGCCTAGCTGGCCCCTAATTGGGTTGGCCCAAATCCAAGCCTAATTACGTGCTAACTATGAAATTCTAAGACATTTGCTAAGCTAAACAAGTCCCTATGTCTATTCTTTCGGCGAGCTTCTGGCGAACTTCCGACGATCTCTTGGCAATGTTCCGACGGACTCCCGGCAAGCTCCTAGACTTCACAATGATCTTCTTGGTGAGTTCCGATGAGCTTCTTTGGCAAGCTCCGAGACTTCTCGGCTGGTTCCGACAGAACTTCCGACGAACGTCCGGACTTCCGACGAACTCTCGAACTCCTAATGTGATCTCGATCTTGACTCCAGGACTTCATTTTGCTACATGTCTTGCTATCGTAGTTAATCCTACACATGTAAAACATACTTCAATCTAGATAATTAATACTAAGCATTAATCAAGTTGTCCGGCATGTCATTGGTCCCTCAACGCTTCATCTGATTCTTTGGTGCATCGTCCTCTCTTGCGGCTTATTGCCCAATCGACTAGTTGACTCTGCAACTTCTATATCTTTGGTGCAATATCCGCTCTTCTTGGCCCGATGCCCGAATCCATGGCTTGAAGCCTTCTGTCGATACGTCGATTGTTCCTCCGGCTCGACATTTAATCTTTTGACATATTTTCCCCCGGCACAACATGATTTTTCCTGCTTTAATTGTCTCATCCTGATCGAAGCATCCTGCATCACCCAAAACGTAGATTAAAACATAAACATATATCAATTGGTTTCATCATCAAAATACGAGATTCAACATATACTAGTGAGCTTAGAGAATTGAGATGGATCTCCGATCATATACCTTGAGCATCCACTATCAAGGTACCATCTCTTGCTCCTAGCTTGTGATGGTAAATGTTTCTACAAAAAGGATGATTTTTAGGTACTCATTTGACCTTGGGTGCCTAAAAAATCGATCGACTTAACTTATCATTTTACATGGAGTCCTTTATGGTTCCTTTAGGAACCCAAATCAATTTATGTGGACTACATTTCTTAAATGGACAATGATAAGTTATATGCCCAAATTTATAACAAAAGTTACATTTGTTTCGGGGTAAAACATGTAAAGTAGGGCCTTTAACAAAGGTGGTTGGATTTTGGTGAGAGCTACTCACAAATCTAATTCCGCCTTTTCTATGAACATGACCCTTGTTGGCAAGGATCATGTTCAAGGACTTGCTACCAATCTCAAACTTTTCTAAGGTTTCTTTGAGTAACAAGTTTTTCTTTTTAAGTGTTTCTACTTCATGGCATTTTGTGCAGGGAACTAAACTATCATCATGCTCAATTTTTAGTTTATTAAAATCGCTAACAAGAGAAGCATGTTCCTTTTTCAAAGAGTTAATACTTTTTACTCAAGGTTCTATATTCATTGAACAATTCATGAAAAGCACTTAAAAGCTCATCGAAAGATAAATTTGCATCTAATGAACTTGTTACCTCATCTCCAATAGCCATTAGTGCATAGTGAGCAACTTGCTCGGTGTTGGTTGGCTCCTCTTTTTCGGATGCACTTGAGTTGTCCCATGTTGCTTTAAGAGCCTTCTTCTTCTTTGGTTGCTTCTTCTTTGCTAGGGGACATTCGCTCTTGTAATGTCCCCGCTTCTTATATTCATAGCATATCACTTAATCTTTCTTGTGTTCAAATTTATTTTTAGTATTATTTTTAAATTTATTCCTTTTTATGATTTTTTTGAACTTTCTTGTCAAGAGTGTCAAGTCATCATCAAAGTCCTTATCACTTGAATTTTCTTTCAAGTAGTCTTCTTGATTTCTTAGTGTCATATCATTCCTATTCTTTGGAAGGTTGTTCTCAAGCTCTTCATGAGCATTACAAGTCATCTCATAGGTCATTAGTGACTCGATTAGTTCTTCGAGAGGAAAGTTATTTAAGTCCTTGGCCTCTTAAATGACCGTTACTTTAGAGTCCCAACTCTTTGGAAGGGATCTTAAAATTTTATTAACAAGTTCAAAATATAAGAAACTTTTACCAAGTCCTTTTAGACCATTGACGACATCCGTAAATTGGGTGTACATGTCTCCAATGGTCTCACTCGGTTTCATCCGAAACAACTCATAAGTGTGCACTAAAAGATTAATTTTTGACTCATTCACTCTACTAGTGCCTTCATGAGTCACTTCGAGTATGTGCCAAATATCAAAAGCCGTTTCACAAATAGATACAAGATTGAACTCGTTTTTATCTAAAGCACAAAATAAGGCATTCATAGCCTTGGCGTTTAAAGCGAAAGTCTTCTTCTCCAAATCATTCTAATCATTCATTCGAAGAGAAGACTTTTGAAACCCATTTTCTATAATATTTTATAATTCAAAATCCATTGAAATTAGGAAGATCCTCATTCTAGTCTTCTAATATGTGTAATTCATCCCATTGTATATGGGTGGACGTGTAATTGAATGACCCTTTTGGTTGCCGGCAAATGCAATCTCTCTTAGGTTTTAAACCAAATGAGAGTGAACCTTGCTCTGATACCAATTGTTAGGATCAAGAGCAGCACTAAGAGGAGGGGGGGGGGGGGGGGTGGTGTGGGTGAATTAGTGTAGCGAAAAAATATCGATTTCGTAAAATATTCATTTCGACTCAAACCATTTCGGAAGGATGTTGAACTTGAGAGCTTTCATAAAAATATAAAGAGAAGCTTAAAGAGGTTTGCAATAATGAAAATTGCACAAAAGGAAAAGCAAACCAGAATTTAGAGTGGTTCGATCGATGTAACCTACATCCACTTCGAATTCTTCCTCCGTCGAGGTCACCGGCATCCACTAAAGGTCTTCCTTAAATAGGCAAAGACCAACCACCTTTTATAGCTCTTTTTCCTTTTATCGAGTTTAGGAGATAATCCTTACAAGTTTCACTCCTCTTTCTTGGATGTTTATAAAGCTAAGAGAGGGAGGGGAGGACTCTTTCTCACTTTTACAACACTTAACACCCTAGAGATTTAAGAATATGTTAAACACTTTCATGCCCTTTTATGCATAAAAGGGTGGGGCTTTTATAGCTATAATAGCTTCAAAATTGGAGCCAAAAAGTGTCACATCCTCTGATTTCCTTAAATAGGCAAAGACCAACCACCTTTTATAGCTCTTTTTCCTTTTGTCGAGTTTAGGAGATAATTCTTACAAGCCTCACTCCTCTTTCTTGGATGTTTACAAAGCTAAGAGAGGGAGGGGAGGACTCTTTCTCACTTTTACAACACTTAACACCCTAGAGATTCAAGAATATGTTAAACACTTTTGTGCCCTTTTATGCAGAAAAGGGTGGGGTTTTTATAGCTATAATAGCTTCAAAATTGGAGCCAAAAAGTGTCACATCCTCTGATTTCAGGGTACTGGCGGTACCACCACCATTACTGGATGGTACTACCGCCTACAGTCTGACAATAGGCGGTACAATCGCTTGACAAAGCTCGGAGACCGAGCTCTAGCAGTACCACTACTTGACAGGGGCGGTACCACCATTAGCAGCATTAATTGCCAGTGGTACCACCGCCCAGACCACTTGGGAGAGTGGGTCTCCCAGGTGATGCCATTGCAGGCCATGATTTCAAGGGCTGAATAGGCTGTTCAATCTAGCCTAATTCAGCCCTGTTAAAGGCCTAGTTGGCCCCTAACTAAGTCAGTGAGATTACCTCCCAATCCTAACTCAATTTTTGATCTAACTATAATAACTAAGATATTATTAAAGCACTTTCTTGATCCGGTATGTCAATTGCTCTTCCAACGAGCTTCCGGCGATCTTCCGACGAACTTCCGACGAACTCCCGGTAATGTTCCGGTGGACTCCCGGCAAGCTCGTGGACTTTACGATGATCTTCTTGGCAAGTTCCGATGAGCTTCTTTGGCAAGCTCCTGGACTTCTCAGTTGGTTCTGGCAGAACTTCCGTCGAGCGTCCGGACTTCCGACGAACTCTTAAACTCCTAACGAGATCTCGATCTTGACTCCGGCACAACACCTGCTTTATATCTTACTGCTATCGTAGTTAATCCTGCAAACTTTTCTCAACATATAGATTAGATCAAATAATTTATAATTGATTTCATCATCAAAATCCAAGATTCAATAGTGGCACCACCAAACTAGGCGATGGTACCGCCTTGACATAGTCTCCCATGTTGAATCTCAAATTTTGATGATGAAACCAATTGATAGTGTTTATGATTTGATCTATGTTTTGAGTGACACAGGAAGCTTTGATTAGGGAGAGACAATTAAAGCAGGAAGAATCATGTTGGGCCGGAGAAAAATATGTCAGAAAATTGAACGTCGAGTCAAACGATCGGTCGACATATCGGCAGAAGGCTTCGGACATGGGTTCGAGCATCGAGCCAAGAAGAGTGAAAATTACACCAAAGAAATCGGAGTTGTAGAGGTCAATTGACCGATTGGGCAATAGGCCGTAAGAGAGGACGATGCACCGAAGAATTGGACGAAGCGTCGATGAACCAATGATATGTCGGACAACATGATTCAAGCTTTGTAATAATTGTCTAAGATCGAAGTAGGTTTTAATTTTGTAAGATTAACTATGATAGCGATCAAGGCATAAAGCAAAATGAAGTCCCAGAGTCAAGAACGAGATTTCGTTGGGAGTTCGAGAGTTCGTCGGAAGTTCTAATGGAATTGACCGAGAAGTTCAGGAGCTTGCCAAAGAATCTCATCCGAACTTGCTAAGAAGATCGTTGTGAAATCCAAGAGCTTGTCGAGAGTCCATTGGAACATTACCGAGAGATCATCAGAAGTTCGCTAGAAGCTCGCCGGAAGAAACCTAGACTTACCGGACTTATTTAGCTTATTGTATGCCTTAAATTTTATAGTTAACACATAATTAGGAAGAAATTAGGCCAATCTAATTAGGGGTCAGTTGGGCTCAAGTTTGGGCTTTGTTGGGCCTAGTGAAAGGCCCAAACAATGACCCAACAAGTGGCACCATCGTGGCATAGTCTCCGAGACTGTGTTAGGCGGTGGTACCCCCCAGTGCAGACGATGGTACCGCCCGTACCCCAAAATTTTAGGGATTTAAATTTTGGCTCCAAGATTTGAAGCCATTTGGGGTCTATAAATACCCCCGCTATTCCTGCATGGAGTAGCAAGAAAGGTAAACAAAAACTCTATAATTCTATAGTTGAAAACCCTTGCAATGTATAGAGTCCCTCCTAAAGTTTAGAGATCGTTCTAAGGGAGAGTGTGAGGGAAGCTTTGTAAAAAGGGGGTGTAAATGTTCTCTCCTAAGCCTGCAAAAGGAGAATAGAGTTGTAAGAAGGAGGTTGATATTTGCCTATTAAAGGAAGATCATTAGTGGATGCCGTTGGCCTTGACGGAAGAAGAATCGATGGAGTGGATGTAGGTCACGACGACTGAACCACTATAACTTGGTTTGCATTTACTTCTTACAATTTACATTTACTACAAACTGTCATTCTTTACTTGCTTTACATCAACTACACTTTTCCATATACTTTCAAGTTAACATCTTCCGAAATGGGTTTAATCGCAACGAGATTTTGAACCGACATAATTTTTATCACTGCACTAATTCACCCCCCCTCTTAGTGCCAACTCTCACCTAACATCCCAGACTGTGTTAAGCGGTGGTACCACCAGATTGGGCGATGGTTCTGCCCAGACAAAGTCTCCTAGACTGTGTTAGGCGGTGGTATTGCCAGACTACGCGGTGGTACCACCTAGTGTCAGTGTCAGATTGACAAGTGGTGGTACCGCCAAATATTAGTAGTGGTACCGCTAGTACCCCAAAGACCTGGGATGAGACTGTTTTGGCTCTAAATTTGAATCCATTTGAGGCCTATAAATACCCCACTCATTCCTGCTCGGTTAGCACATAAACTGACAACAAAAATAGGAGAAATGCTATTGTAATCTTGTGAGAATTCCCCTCCTCTAGTTCTAAGTGTTGATTTCAGTTTAAGAGGGGTGAATGGCTTGTAAAGGTTATCTTCTAAACGTGTGAAAAAGAGAAAAGAGATGTAAGAGGGTAGTTGATCTTCGCCTATTAAAAGAAGATTGGTAGTGAAAGCCGGTGGCCTCGAGTGAAGAGGAATCAGGGGTGGATGTAAGTCACGACGACCGAACCACTATAAATCTGGTTTGCATTTACTTTATGCTTTTCATTCATATTACAAACTGATTTACTTATTCACTACACTTACGAATACTTTCAAGTTAAACTCATCTTTCCGATGCGAGCTTTATCGAATGAGTTTTCAAACCGTCGAAGTTTTATGTAAGTACTAATTTACCCCTCCCCCCCCCTCTTAGTGCCGAAATAGTCTTAACAGTTGGTATCAGAGCCAAGTTTTTCTCAATTGGTTTAACACCCAAGAGAATAACTTTTACCAGCAATCTAGAGGGTCATTCTATTATTTATCCTCCTATGTTCAATGGGACGTACTACACGTATTAGAAAACTTGAATGAGAGTTTTCTTGCTTTCTATCGATTTTGGTTTATGGAATATTGTTGAAAATAGTTTTCAAAAGTCTTCCAAACCAATGAATGAATGGAATGATTTGGAGAAAAAGATTTTTTCTTTAAATGCTAAAGCTATGAATGCCCTATTTTGTACTTTAGATAAAAATGAGTTTAATCATATTTCTTTATATGAAACTGCATACGAGATTTGACACACACTAGAAGTAACTTATGAAGGCACGAATAGAGTTAAACAATCTAAAATCAATCTTTTGATGTATAGCTTTGAATTATTTCGAATGAAACCAAACGAAACCATTAGAGACATGTACACTAGTTTTATGAATGTCGTCAATGGAATGAAAGCACTTGGTAAAAGTTTTTCCAATCTTGAACTTGTTAATAAAATTTTATGATCTCTTTCTAAAAATTGGGATTCGAAAGTGATTACAATACAAGAGGCAAAAGACTTAAATAATTTTCCGCTGGAAGAACTCATCAATTCATTAATGATATATGAAATGACTTGTATGACACATGACCAACTTGATAATAACCTTTCAAAGAATAGGAAGGATTTGACACTTAGCACAAAAGAAAGACCACTCGAGCGAAAGCTCAAGTGATGATGACCTTGAACTCATTACAAGAAAATTTTAAAAGTTTATAAAAAAAAATCTAAAAATAAAAATGAACTTAAAAAGAAGTGGCTGTCAAAGAAAAAGAAAGTATTCAAGGCGATATGGGATAATTACGTGCATCCGAAGATGAGGAGCAAACCGATGAAGACGAAATTGCGAACTACGCCTTGATAGCTCTCGACGATGAGGTAAATGACTCAACCAAAACTCCTTTGTCTTACTATGAAATTACTTGATATATTTCATGAGTTGTTTGATGATTTTAATTAGTTAGTAGGAAATATAAAATGCTAAAAAAAAGAATTATGATTCTCTTTCTAGTGATTTTGAAAATTTAAAAATTTGATCATGACAATTGCATGTTAACATCTTGCAAGAAGTAATAATGTGTATCTTGATAATTTAAATATTGCTTTTCATTTTCAAATGATGATGTAATGCTTTTGTACGAAAGACTAGGGCATCACACAAATTGAAACTAAAAAGGGAATACATTTTTTTTTTAAATTTCTCTATCTTATCGAGTTTTCAATAAGAGATTGAAAAATCTATTTATGTCATTTTGAGTCTCTTCAAATTAATTTTGATGATTTGATGATTTGAATTTGAATAAGTTTTATCCAAATCTTACACTTGATACTTGAAATTTTTTATGAATCATGATCTTGATAACTTGAGATTTCTTATGCATGAATCAAGTTCTCCTATATTTCCTTTTGCTATAGAAAAGTTTTTATCTTAATCATGATCTTGATTTCTTGATATTTGATACTTGAGATTTTTTTTATGAATTAAGATCTTTTATTTGATTTCTTATGTTTCTTTTTGTCATTTACTAAAAAGAAAAATTATCCAAATGAATCATGATTGTTCTTTTGATTACAACTTAAAGTTTTCTATGAATCAAGATAATTTGTTTCACTAAAGAAGAGAATCATCCAAATGAATCTTGATTCTTTCACTTGATATTTATGAATCAAGAATTTTCATTAATTATCCTCCTATGATTCTTCTTGGTATTTACTAAAGAAGATATTTATTCAAATTAACCATGATATGTCACTTGACTTCTTGATATTTATGACTTGAATTTTACTATGTACAATTGCCTTGTATTTATGATTTGTATATCTCATGATATGATTGAATCATTGATGTAAAAAAGAGAAAAATTACACTATTGTATTCTTCCATTCTCTTTGACATAACAAAGGGAGAGAAAGTCTTGCTAGCTTGCATATCGTAAAAAAATAAAAATTGCTAGCTTGCACATTTCAAGAAAAGAAAACTTGCTAGCTTGCAAAAGGAAGCAAAATTTGCTAGCTTGCACATTGCAAAAGAAAGCAAAATTGCTAGGTTGCACATTTCAAAGAAGCAAAAACTTGCTATCTTGCACATCCCAAGAGAAAAGTGTTAGCTTACTCATCTCAAGAGAAGCAAAATTTGCTAGCCTTCATACTTCAAAGAGAAGTAACACTTGCCAACTTGTTAGCTTGCACGTTCTAATATTTTAATACCATGATGATTTGAAATATTTATGATTTGGAATGATGCATACAATACTTATGATTTTATGATGCATGCAATGATGTGAAAGTCAACGGTTATCATTTTCTGAAATTTAACCTTATTTCTGTTGAATCTCGTATTTTGATGATGAAACTTCTTGATATATGTTTATGATTTAATCTGCGTTTTGAGTGACGCAGGATGCTTCGATTAGGATGAGACAATTAAAGCAGGAACATCATATTGTGCCGGAGGAACATGTTAGAAAATTGGACGTCGGGCCGGTGGATCGGTTGACGTATTGACAGAAGGCTTCGGGTCGTGGACTCCGGCATCGGGCCAAGAAGAGCAGGTATTGTGCCAAGGATATCGGAGTTGCGGAGTCAACTGGCCGATTGGGCAATAGGCTGCAGGAAAGGATGATGCGCCGAAGAATCGGACGAAGCGTCGAGGGACCAATGACATGCCGGACAACTTGGTTAATTGCTTAGGATTAATTGTCTCGATCGAAGTTTTTGTTTTACATGTGCAGGATTAACTACGATGAAAGATAGACAAGCAGCAGGAGTTGCGCCGGAGTCAAGTTCATGATCACGTTGGGAGTTCGAGAGTTCGACGGAAGTTCAGACGGTCGTCGGAGGTTCTGCGAGAACAGATCCGAGAAGTCCAGAAGCTTGCCAAGCGAAGCTCGTTGGAACTCGCCAAGTGGATCGTCGCAAAGTCCAGGAGTTTGCCTGAAGTCCGTAGGAGCATCACTGAGGGTTCATCGGATGATCGACGGAAGTTCGCCGGAAACTCGCCGGAAGAAGCGATTGACGCACCGAAGCAGAGCTGCAGAAATTGTCTTAGATCTAATCGTAGTTAGCACGTTGATTAAGTTGGAAAATGGGAGATGATCCCATTAGCTTAATCTTGGGGCAATTGGGCCCCTGAAAGATTGAAATTGGGCCGAATGGAGCTAACCATTCGGACCCTGATTGCACCAGGAGGTGCAACCGCCTAGGCCAGGAGGTGGCACCGCCTGGGCTAAGCCTCCCAGCGAGACTGGGCGGTGCAACCTCCCTAGCCAGGAGGTGGCACCGCCTGAGCTCAGTCTTCGAGCTAGACTGGGCGGTGCAACCTCCCTGACAGAGAGGTGGCACCGCCTGAGCTCAGTCTTCGAGCAAGACTGGGCGGTGCAACCTCCCTGACAGAGAGGTGGCACCGCCTGAGCTCGGTCTTCGAGCTCTGGCAGAGAGGTGCAACCGCCTCGGTCAAGAGGTGGCACCGCCTGGGCTCAGTCTTCGAGCTCTGCCAGACGGTGCAACCTCTCCAGTCAGGAGGTGCAACCGCCTGATCCCGGAATTCCGGGATTTGATCGTTTTGAGCTCCAAATTTGAATTGGGTTGGGGCCTATAAATACCCCACCCATTCAGCACTGAAAGCACATAACACACACTCGAAATCTTGCTATCTTTCTGTGTTTCTTAGAGCTCAAAACTGCTAGTTCTCCTCTTTCTATTCTTCAAGTTTGAGTTGTAAAGAGAGGAGAGAAAACTTCTGTAAGGGTTGTCTCCTAAGCCCGTCAAAAGGAGTGAATCTGTAAGAGGGTAGTTGGCTTTCGCCTATTGAAGGAAGGCCTCTAGTTGACGTCGGTGACTTCGTCGGTGGAGGAAGCGAAAAGTGGAGTAGGTCAAGACTGACCGAACCACTCTAAATCTCTGGTTTGCTTTCATTTTGAGCACTTTATCATTACTGCAAACCTCCTACATAGCTACTGCTCTCTGCGCTTTTACAAACAAGTTTCTAAGTTCTGTTCTTTCCGAATCTGCATTCAGACGTAAATCGGTGTTTTCGTACGATCTCTACATTGCGGTTTACACTTACGTTTTGATTCTATTTATAACTGCAAACTGTCTTCTGCGTTTTTACGAACGAGTTTCTTTGCAATTTACGTTTACGTCTTGATTCTGTTTATAACTGCAAACTGATTTCTGCGCTTTTACGAACGAGTTTCTCTGCAGTTTACGTTTACATTCCATTTATAACTGCAAACTGACTTCTGCGCTTTTACGAACGAGTGTCTAAGTTCAAATCTTTCCGAATCTATGTTTTGACGTAAAACTGTGTTTAGACGCAAACTGCGCTTAGACGCAATCTACGCTTAAGACGCAAACTGCGCTTAAACGCAAACTGCGCTTAGACGCAATCTGAGCTTCGACGCAATCTGCACTTAGACGCAAACTGCGCAAACTGCGCTTAGACGCAATCTGAGCCTAAGACGCAAACTGCACTTAGATGCAAACTGCGCTTAGTCACAATCTGCATTTAAACACAAACTACATTTAGACGCAAACTGTGTTTAGACGTAAACTGTACTCAATCATAAGTAATCTTAGAATCAGCTTTTGCATCGAAACAGTTCTTATTGAACAAACGCAGCTTTCAATTTTAATCGCTGAAAGATTTCCGCTGCACTAATTCACCCCCCCCTCTTAGTGCTCTCGATCCTAACAATTTCAATATGGCATATTGCTAGGGAGAGTTTAGTTTAAATTCCGTCATCAATTGGTTGTTATCATAAAAAAAGGGGAGATTGTTGAATCTCAGATTTTGATGATGAAATCAATTGATAAGTTTATGATCTAATATCCATTTTAAGTGATGCAGGACTAGCTTCTATCAGAAAAGACAAAAAGCAAAAGGAATCGGATGTTGGGCCGGAATGAAACACGTTAGGAGATTGGACGTCGAGCTGGAGGATCGGTCGACGTATCGGTAGAAGGATTTCGTGTCATGAGTTCGGGCATCGGGCCGAAGGATCGGACATTGCACCAAGGAGATCAGATGTTGCGGAGGTCAACATGCTGATTAGGCAATACACCGAACAAGAGGATGATGCGCCGAAAGATCGGACGAAGCGCCAAATGAACTAATGACATGCCGGACAAAGGTTTCATGCTTTGTAATCATTTGTCTAGATTGAAATATTTTAGAGTCTAATTGAGTCAGTTCTGGGGTGTATCAATGCCAACTCAATTAGGGGCCAAGGGGGCCTAAGTTGGGATTGTTTTGGGCCAAAGGGAAAGCCCATTCGGTTACCTATAAAAGGGTTAAGCGGTGGTATCGCTATACTAGGCAGTGGTATCGCCCATACACGGTCTCCCAGACTGTGTCAGGCGATGGTACCGCCAGACTCGACGATGGTATCACCCAGCGTCAATGTTAGACTAACAGGTGATGGTACTGCTAGTACCCCAAAGACCCGGGATGAGACGTTTTGGCTCCAAATTTGAATCTATTTGGGGCCTATAAATATCCCACTCATCCTTGCTCGGTTAACACGTAAACTGAGAACAAAAATAGGGTAAAACACTATTATAATCGTGTGAGAATTCCCCTCCTCTAGCTCTAAGTGTTGATTTCAGTTTAAGAGAGGGGTGAGTAGCTTATAAAAGTTATCTCCTAAATATATGAAAAGGAGAAAAGAGTTATAAGAGGGTAGTTGATCTTCGCCCATTGAAAGAAGATCAGTAGGAGAAGTCGGTGGCCTCGAGTGAAGAGAAATCGAGAGTGGATGTAGGTTACAACGACCGAACTACTATAAATCTGGTTTGCATCTATTTTATATTTTTCATTCATATTCCAAACTGATTTACTACACTTATAAACGTTTTTAAGTTAAACTCATCTTTCTGATACAGGCTTTATCGAATGAGTTTTCAAACCGTCGAAGTTTTACGAAAGTACTAATTCAACCCCCCTCTCTTAGTGCTGAAACGGTCCTAACAATCACTAACAAGTTGACTTATGTAAACTGTAAGGTAACTGAACTTATGCAAAGTGTAAACTGTGCAATACCTATAGGCATTTCTTTTTCCTGTATTTTATTTCTGTTTCTCCTCATCGAGTAGATGTATTCATGTGACAACTTACTGCATACGTAAAATATCTCTAATCTAAACAAATTTATTTTATTATTAAATTAACTAAATTGTTCCTACATAATTTTTTTTTTGCTGTTTCTTTTTCATTTCTGTTATCAAGCGGGCATGCACATGTGGAGATTTGTGCAATCGGATGAGTTGTTCCTTGAAAGTCGGAGAGGATTGAATTTTATTGGCCTATATGCATGCTTAGCAATTCATGTGCAGAGTATAGTTTCATCAAAACTAAAATTTTAATCTCATTCTTCCTCAAATTAGTGACTAAGGAAGACACTTTGTGACTTTATTGTGGATATATTAGATGACCTTTTGGTCTCTTTGGCATTTTTGTAGCCTTACATGATGCCTTTCATGGAAGTTGTACGATATACTGGCTGTAGTTGTTTTGACCAAATGCAAAGATTAATATGCTAATGAGTTAGTTTTGGTTGCAGAGCATGCTTCTGATGATTCTTGGTGTGATGATGGGCTTCTGAATGAAATCTCAGATGCTGACTTACACAGAGAACAGAAGAGGCGTTATGATCAATTTTATACAGTATCCTTGCAATCTATAAATGATATGTAAATTCCTTGTCCAAAACTCTTCATGGCAAAACTTTTAGGGCTTTAAATTTGAAGATGTATTACATGGATCCCTTGACAAAAAGTTTATATGGGTTATAGAGATGGTACATCTGCAGGAAACGAAGCTTCCGCACAAGAGGGCTTCAACATTGGCTTTAAGCAATCTGCAAGCAGTGGTTACAAATGGGGAATTGTTAGTGGCATCACAAGGTGAAAAGTGACAGTATTTACTGATCTCTTTCTGCAGAAGAATTTTGGTATCTTATTTTTCCTACATTATTTTGCAGTGCATTTGTCAGCCTCCCAGATCAATTCAAAGAGAAGTTAGTAAAGGAGCTGGAAGACAGAGGCAGGTTTCAAAGTCTTTACAAGCCCGTTCAAGAGATTTCCACCGACGATGCTCTGGTAATTATGTATCATTTTCAACCGCTACAAGAAAATACACAATCTCGTCGAAGATGAGAAGGAAAATTTCAAGCGACAATATCATCGGCAGGTGAAGATTTTGACTGCAATAAGCTAGACGTCTTTTTCAAGGAGCTTATGTTACTTGTGAGTCTTCTGAAATCAAAGCAAGTGTTGATGTCGTAGAAGGAGAGGAAGAAGAATGACCTTGGTGTTGAAGTACAAGATGGGATCATCGTTCAAGTTCACTTACATCTGAAATTTCTGGACAGATTGTTTATAATTTTTTGATGGCCTAAAATCGCAATGAAAAGAACTAAACCATTGCTCCATTCCAGCATAATAATATATTTGGGATTTTGCTTAAGAAAAATAGGTTCAAAATTCCAGAAAGTAACGACTATTCTTCAACCGGAACTGTGCTGTCATTTTTGGGAACTTGAAGAAGACACTCATGGTTTGAAATGGAACTATTTGTGTACAATTTCGTTTGATAATAATCTCCTTCCGAGATCCAATAATTTTTTCATTGCGGTTGATGTTTGAGTATAGCCTTTCTTTTTCCTCCTAATTTTGCACGCTGTAAATAGAAGCATAAGATGCTTCTCCAACAGTAATAATGAAAGAATCTGATAGAGGTTAGTCAAATAAAGCTCCAAATCGAAAAGAATGAGATACTGTTTTCGAACTAATCACGAGCAACTCTAACGATCGTGTCTTGCACTGGGAGTTGTTGGCCCTTTATCTAAATCAGCCAGGGAGGATGAATAATGTCTTCGCAAACATGATCGGGTAGAGTTCGATCGAATCCTAATCCACCAGACTCGAAACGAGATTGAGTCAACTTGGCCACAGCCACACCCTCTCGTGGCGGGCCGCGTACACATACGTTTACGGACGGAAGTCCGTAGTTTCGTGTTGGATCGTCTTTTGCTCCCTTATTCAGCGGATGTCAAGATTCTTATCCAACCCAAAAGCGCTCATTCCGAGGATTACTGCGGCAAGGAGAGAGAAAGGGGGGGTGGGGGATGAGATCTCTTTTAATCTCTTGGGAACCATCATAATTAGATGCAAACGCATGGGGACGTTGAAGTTTGACAACTCTCAATGACGGCGCTAATAACAGCCATAATAATTAGCCGCAGAATCAAACACAGTCCTTACGTGGTTGATTCCATTAATCCTTCCGCGTATGTATCTGTACATAGCATCTATATATATTCTCTAGTCTGTCACACGAACAGCCATCCCAAGATCGACCTTCGATGGCTACTCACAGTCTCCTATCATATCTACCTTCCCAATTTTACTCCCTTTTGTTGCTGTAATCTTCTCATCACCCGCGTAAGCCAGCGCGCAAAGCTCCCTTTCTTCTTCAGCATGGATTTCGACTGTATCAACGGTCTCCTGTTCCCGGAGGAAAGGCTCTTCTCGGAGTGGCCTCACTTTGGAGATGTCCTCGGGTCTGCGACTACCCAAAACACCTGACTTGTGACACTCGGATTTTTTTTCTTCTTCTTATATTTATGTTTGGTTCTGATGCAGTGAGACAGATCTGAAGCCTCTGCCGGAGAGTCTCGCCCGGTTGGATGACACCATGGGCTTTTCCGCACCCTCCCTATTTTGTGATACTTGTTCGGCTACGGTTCCCTGCCAATGCAATGCGTGTTCAGAGTCACTCGAGAAAATGGAGTCGGATGATATCGATCTCGACTCCTTTGCGTGGTCCTGCAACCTTTCGTCCGACGCCGTAGACGTTCGGCTTGATCCGCTACCTCTCCCCGCTTGCGACCTCCCGTTTGGACCCTTCGAAACCAGTGGGGAGGGAGGCGATGTTCCCATCTGGGACGGAAGGAAGACGAGCGAGAAGAGAGGTTGTGGGCGGGCGTCGAGGCTGAACGGCTTAGGCTTCGACGAGATCAAGAACTACTTCTACATGCCGATCACGAAGGCGGCCAAGGAGATGAACGTAGGGCTGACGGTCCTGAAGAAAAGATGTAGGGAGCTCGGGATTGCCAGATGGCCTCATAGGAAGATGAAGAGCTTGAAGTCCCTCGTCCGTAACGTTCAGGTGCATGCATGGACGTTCTTCTCTCTGTCTCGTGATTAGCACAGCCATCTGAATGGTTTGCAAAGGCAACATTTCTTTCTGGGGGGTAATTAATGCATTGTGGTGATGTAGGCGATGGGGAAGGGTACATTCGAGGAGGATGGCGTAAGGAAAGAGTTGGAGACTTTGGAGGAGCACAGGAGGCTGATGGAGGAGAATCCAGAGATTCAATTGACCGAGAGAACCAAGAAACTGAGGCAGGCTTGCTTCAAGGCCAATTACAAGAGGCGGAGATTGTTGCATCACCCCTGCTTTTAGCTTAATATCATGCATCGACAGCGATCACATCTTTGGGTCATCCTTTTCTTAATGTCCTTTCGTCGTTTTTGGTTTTGGCGAAGGTTGTCCTCAGACGGATTACCGAGTTAGCATACCGAATTGTACATTTTTGGCTACATACTAGACGTGATCGGAGAATCCCTCTTAATTGCATCGTCCATCACAACTCACATCTTCTTCGATTACCTATTTGCGATTCTTGATTGATTTTTTTTTTTTTTTTGAATTGGAAGAAGATAAAGAAAGATATTGCCATGTTGTACTATTATTATCAGAATGCGTGACTCAAATGGTGTTTCTTCTAATCTGATTACTGCGACGCACTGGTACGAAGTCGAAGATGACCGCCGACGGCTGGCTTCCTCCCACGAATGGTGTTGCACGTCGTCGATCGTTCTTGAGAACTTAAGCTCTGCGGTCCCTTCGCCATGGCAGCGGCACCACCAGCTTCAGGCTGCCATAAATGCTTGCCTAGAGTCAATGAAAAGGGGTCACGTGAAAGTAATGATCTCACGACTATATAAGATGATCTACGGAATAATAGGGGACTGTCGGAGAAACCACGCGGTGGGCTCACCGATGTCTCATTCCTAGAACAGTGGAAAAGATCAAGCCACTACGAATAAGCAAACAAATGGACAAGATGGAGGAAAGATTGGTTGGATATGGCTGCAAGCATGTCGAACATGGAACTGTGACCACAGACTGGAGACTCACCCATATGTGAGAGGTGGAAACGTTTGCGAGGCTTCTGTTCCTCCTCAGCCGTGTGATCCTTATCCTTCCCTCCTCCACATTCCCATCCTCCTCGTACTCTCCACCATGTTTTTTGCGAGAAGGAGAAGAAGACATGGAAGGGCAAGTGACATCCTTCTCTTCCAACCCCTCCACGCTCATCTCCCAGGTTCCATCCCTCATCATCTTCCTCCCACTTTTTCTCCCCCGAAACCAAACCACTCCCTTCTTCTTACCTCCTACGGTAACAACAGTCCTTCCCTCTCCGAACGAAAAGGAGTAGCACGAGCCGAGTGGGACGGGACGGGTCGCATGCTCTGGGCCGTCGAGAGCCGTGGTGGGCGAAAGCGTTTTATTGGACTTGGCCTCTACCATCGCCGCCACCATTCTCGGGGGCAGGTCTAAACTCCGGGCGCCGCCGGGCATCATGCCATGCCCACCCGGAGTCGGCTGCTTCCTGGGCTTCCCCGGAGCTTCTTCCCACATGAAGGGCACGGATACCAGAACCCGGGGCGGCGGCGTCGCCGTGCCAAGTGGCTTCATCCGCTTGCCGGGGACCGAGTACAGGGAGAGCTTGGGAGGAGTGGTACAGCTCGAATCCATGGCGGATCTGATCTCAACTTTCCCCCATGCCATGGATGATGCAAACTATGAAAGGCTATTAATACGGCGAGGCTGGCGGAGAGCGGGGACGAGAGAGGCTACGTAATATGAACGCTCCTCCTCACACCTCTCCATTTGCTACCGCTGCTGCGTCACGAGAAGAGCCGCGCCATGCAACCTTTCAGTTAAATTCCGCGTGCTCTTATGAATAACGGAACTATGGGCGAAGTCTTCCAAAAGTAACGTAACGCTTTTTGCCCACGTCGAACAAATCGTGCACGCCATTTCATCGAAGAGAGATCACGCAGTAATGTGATCCCGTTTCGGTATAAAATAGGTTTCTTTAGTAATAGAGTATATATTTTCGATTAATCATTGATATGTGACTGTTATGTGATGCCGAAGGAGAAAATAATTTTTTTTTTAATTTATGACTAGAAAAATAATCATAAATTTTTTTTAACTAAAAAGATAATCACAAGCTTCTTTATTGTCCTTTACGATCAAATATAAAATCTCATCTTTAATATAAAAGATAAATTTTATTTTTTCGATTACTTGCGTTTGCACTTATACATCTCGAGTTACTAACTTAAGCACTGGAGAGATCAAGTTGAAAAATCTCTCCTGACCTTAGTCTTATTGCAAGTGGCACCTTAGGTGCTTCGCATTTCCACCTCGAAAGAATCTCGGATAATCCTACGCATACGGGCTCGGACCACATCGGGTTGACTAAGATGTCAATGATATTTTCTCCTAACATTTTTATGTTAGAAGAAGGGTCCGATGTTGTAAGAATGTTTGCCTACCAACCCTCTCAACGAATTATCGAACGAGTATGCTCTGCCCCTGACTCATAGTACTTTCGCTTGGGGGGTGGCAACCGACTATTCCACATATGGATGCATCTATCTCGATAAAATATCGGCATGATATTAGTGTCTATTCAACGACATGAGAGCAACCTTAAGTCACCTGCTCGTCCCTATTGAGGCGTTCCTAAACCTGATCCAACAGGTGCAGACACTAATGGGCATGATGCAAAGCTGTTCCTCCACTCTTGCCCTAACTATTAGGAAAAGAGTCAGTACTAAGGGGGGAGGGGGGGTGTGAATTAGTGCAGCGGATAAAAACGTCAGTTTCAAAAAATCCTTTCATACGATAAAACCGAACTCGGAAATACTTAACTTTGAAAGCTAAGAGTGTATTGAAGGCATTTTGCAGTTAATGTAAATTGTAAGAAGTAAATGCAAACCAGAGAACATGCCAATTTTATAGTGGTTCGGTCATCGTGACCTACATCCACTCCGCCGATTCCTCTTCCGTCGAGGCCACCAGCATTCACTATCGATCTTCCTTTATAGATGAAGATCAACCTCCTTCTTACACCCCTCTTCTCCTTTTCACAGGTTTATGAGTCAACCTTTACAAGCACACACTCCTCCTAAACAGAATTCTAAACTTAAACTATAGGAGGGGATTTTTCTAGTGATTGCAATAGCGTTTTCTCACTTTTAAATACTCTGTGCTTGTGTCTTTTAACCAGGGATGAGAGGGGGCATTTATAGGCTTCAAGTTGATTTAAAGTTGGAGCCTAAAAATATCTCATCCCGGCTTTTATGGGTCTGGGTGGTACAATAGCCTATGTTGGGCGGTACCATCGCTAGTGTCAGTTTGACACTGACACTGCACTGGGCGATACCATCACTTAGCACTAGGCCACTAGGCGGTACAACTGCCCAGACTGACGGTACCACTGCCTAGCACCCTGCTAGGGGCGGTACCACCGCCTAGACTAGCAATACCACCGCCAGACAGTCTCAAAGACTGTGACACGATGGTGCTACTTCTTGGGTCACTATTTGGGTCTTTCATTAGGCCCAACATAGTCCTTACATGGGCCCAATTGGCCCCTAATTGGGTTGGCCCAAATCTAATCACAATTACATGCTAACTACGAATTTTAAGACATACTTAAGCTAAACAAGTCCGTAAGTCTTGGTTTCTTCCGGCGAGCTTCCGACGATCTTCCGACGAACTTCCGATGATCTCTCGGCAATGTTAGGATCAAGAGCACTAAGAGGAGAGGGGGGGGGGGGGGGGAATCTTTCATCGGTTAAAAAGACTTTCGTACGAAAAACGTCGTTTACGTTGAAAACCAATTTCGAAAAGTTAATAACATGGAAGCGTAAGGAAGCGTAGTGACTATCTAAGTAGTTTGCAGTATCTAAATGGCAAGAATAAAATACAAACCAGAGAAGATGACTATTTATAGTGGTTCGGTCAAACGTGACCTACATCCACTCCTCCGATTCCTCTTCCGTCGAGGCCACCGGCATCCGCTAACGATCTTCCTTTACTAGGCGAAGATCAACCTCTTTCTTACACCCCTCTTCTCCTTTTACTGGGTTTAGGAGATAACCCTTACAAGCACTCACTCCTCTCAAACTAATCTAACACTTAGACTCAAAGAGGAGGATTCTCACAAGAGATTACAACAACGTTTTTTCCACTTTTAAACTAGGGATGAGAGGGGTATTTATAGACTTCAAGTTGATTCAAACTTGGAGCCTAAAAACATCTCATCCCGGGTTCCCCGGGCACGGGCGGTACCACCGCCCAGTGTCAGTCTGACTAACATTGGCCCTGGGCGATACCACAGCCTAGGTCTGGCGGTACCACCGCCTGGGGGACAGTGCTGGGCGGTACCATTGCCTAGACTGGCGGTACCACCGCCTAGCACCCTGCAAGGGTGGTACAATCGCCCAGACTGGTGGTACCACCGCCCGACAAAGTCTCGAAGTCTGTGCCACGACGGTGAGACTCTTTGGGGCATTGTTTGGGCTTCTTATTGGGCTCAACACATGTCTTACATGGGCCTAGCTAGCCTGTAATTGGGTTGGCCTAATCCAAGCCCAATTACATGCTAACTACGATTCCTAAGACATATTCTGAGCTAAATAAAGTTCGTAAGTCTATTCTTCCGGCGAGCTTCTGGCAATCTTCCAGCGAACTTCCGACTATCTCTCGGTAATGTTCCGACGGACTCCCAGCAAGCTCCTAGACTTTACGACGATCTTCTTGGCAAGTTCTGACGAGCTTCTCTGGCAAGCTCCGAGATTTCTCGACTGGTTTGTCCAGAACTTTCGATGAACGTCTGAACTTCCGACGAACTCTTGAACTCCCAAACGTGATCGCGTCCTTGACTTTGGGACTTCATTTGCTTCATACCTTGCTATCGTAGTTAATCCTACACATGTAAAACAAACTTCGATCTAGACAATTAATACTAAGTATTAATCAAGTTGTCCGGCATGTCATTGGTCTCTCGATGCTTCGTCCGATTCTTCGGCGCATCGTACTCTCCTATGGCCTATTGCCCAAGCGGTCAGTTGACTCTACAACTCCGATATCCTTGGTGTAATGTCCGCTCTTCTTGGCCCGATGCCCGAATCCACGGCCCGAAGCCTTCTGTCGATACGTCGACCGATCCACCGGCCCGACGACCAATCTTCTGACATGTTCCTCTAGCCCAACATGATTTTTCCTACTTTAATTGTCTCATCTTGATCGAAGCATCCTACGTCACTCAAAACGCAGATTAAAACATAAACACATATTGATTGGTTTCATCATCAAAATCTGAGATTCAATAATCTCCCCCTTTTTGATGATGACAACCAATCGACGACAAAGTTAACCTTAACTCCCGGAGTTTAAACAAACTTACCTTATCAATATACCTTATTGATGGAAACAATCGACGACGGAGTTAACCTTAACTCCCGGAGTTTAAACAAACTCCCCCTATCAATATGCCTTATTGATAGAAACTCTTGGATTAAAAAATCCAAGCAATATGTTATGATAAAATCATGACATATAATCAACATACTTCTCCCCCTTTGTCATCACCAAAAAGGAGAAGTACCACAATCAATTGTTTGTAATATAAGTTCTAATCATTTGCATGATAAGCATAATCTCCATTTTTATCATCATACAATTTTGCTATCATCATAGATATGTAAGGTAGTAAGATAGCATGTTCTACTTCATACAAGCTAGCAAATTAGAGATGTGCAAATTTAACATGTCTTGCTTCTTGAAATAGGCAAGATAGCACTTATGCTTCTTTTGAGATAGCAATTCTTTGCTTCTCTTTAGATCACAAGTTAGTAATTCTAGCAAATTTTGCATCATGCAAGGTAGCAAATTTTTGGTGATGTTCAAGATAGCTATTTTTGCCTCTTCTTGAAATTCCAAGCTAGCAATTCTCGGTGATGTTCAAGATAGCAATTTCTTTCTTCTCTTTTGAGAAGTGTAATTTTTGCTTTCTTCTTGAATTGTGAGAGCTAGCAAATTAGCTTTCTAGCATGTTATGCTCCCCCTTTGTCATTGTCAAAAAGAAAGGAAGAACCTTTACGTTAATTTCTAAATTATTTCAAAGGCAAATAGCATAGATGAAAATTCAAGTCATGAATGTCAAAACAATTATTTTATCATGAATATTTCATCATTGCATGCATCATTATCATAAGTTAAAGTATTACATGCATAATTCTAAATCATCATGTATATAAAATCATCACTACATGCATGATTCTAAATCATCATTTATTTCAGATCATGATGGTACCAATTTTGTCAAATTACATCCTACCATGCATGATCGAAACTTCTTATTTGTATACATCAAAACAAATTAATGAATATTTCATGTATTTATATCATCACATAAAGAATATCAAGAAGAATTATTGGGTGATGAGATAAATATTTAATGAACACAAGGAATTGCTTAAAAATAATATCATGAAAAGATAAAATCATGTGAATACCAAAAGACATGATTCATTTTGACATATCTCCTTTTTAAAAAATAAATTTTTTTTTTGGAGATCATGATATAGATAAAATTCATTCAATCTCGTAAGAGAACAAGATATTAATTCAAGCATATAAAATTTCTCAATTCATTATGAATCATAAAAATTATAATTAAAAAATCATGATTCATTTCGATAAATTTCAATAAGAAGATATAAGAACACAAAGTAGGAGATCTTGATTCATAAATGATTTCAAGTTATAACTCATGAGAACTCAAGATCATGATTTTGATAAAAACCAATAAATTCAAATCATCATATCAAAATTATTTTCAAGAGATTCATAAAAAGATGATAAAATAGCTTCATCAAAGTCAATAAGATAGAGAAAAAGAATTTTCAAGAAAAACGTTTTCTCTATTTAGTTGTTTCAGCATGCCTGTCCATTTTGTGCCAAAAAAAAAAATATATCATCAATCATTTAGGATCAAAAAATAAATTTCATCATAAAAACCATCAAGATTAATAAACCAAAAAAATTATCATGTATAACTTTAAAATCTTATGTATAAAATCATCAAATCATGGTATCAAAATTTTAATATTTTCATTAAAACTTTATGCATCATTAAGTATACAATCGTCAAGCATGACACTTACACTATTTCGTATAAGCATGCTATTTCATTTTTGTCAAATCAAAGCATGCATCATTTTTTAAACCGAAAAAATCACTTTTATTATCATGAAAATCGATAATCCATAAATCATAAAAATAATTATGCATCATTTCGAAAGAAAACTCATTAAGCATGCTCATTATGCATTACTTCAAATCAAACTTTATTTCATTTATTTTTAAAATATTCATCATGAAAGGACACACAAGGTAAAGAAATCATTAAACATAAAGCATATTTATCAATCATGGTTTCATTGAGCATAAGGTATTTTCAACCAAAATCATTTTGTTATTTGTTGTAGTAATGCATTTTTCTTTTTAGATGAATCTATCTTTTCATGCTTAGTTTTCCGTACAAAAGCCATGCATCATCATTAAGCATGATATTAAACTTCTTAATATTTTCATTAAGACATCAAGCATGGTTTCAATCAAAATCGGAAATCATCAAGATACACATTTTTTCTTCTTAAGAGAAACATACATATGATCATTAGATTTAAATCTAACATTTTATTCCATTAACATAAAACATGTAATTATTATTATTATTTTTAAAATTACGAGCATGATCATATTCTTGCATTTTTAATTTTTTTTAAACATGAAATTTTCAAGAATAATTATTCTAAAAAAAAGAAAAATGCATTATGGAAAACATCAAGTAATTTTAAAATAAATTAAGGGGGTTTCGATTACCTCATCGTTGAAGGCCGTTAAGACATAGTTTGCCACCTCGCCTTTCTTGATTTTCTCCTCGTCTTCGGAGGAACTCGATTCATCCCAATTTTTGTTTTTCTTCTTACGATCAAGGCAAGTAGTTCCGTTTTTTTTGTTCTTAAGTTTTTGTTTTATTATTTTTTTAAATTTCTTATTGAGGAGTTCATGTTCACCATCACTTGAGCTTATGCTCGAGTGGTCTTCAAATGTTCTAAGTTTAAAATCCTTCCTATTCTTTGGAAGGTGGTTCTCAAGTTCTTTACGTGCATTGCACGTCATTTCATAGGTTATCAAGGACCCTATTAGTTCTTCGAATGGAAAATGGTTCAAATCATTAGCCTCTTGTATGGCCGCTACTTTAGAGTCCCAAGTTTTATTAAGAGAACGCAAAATCTTGTTTACGAGTTCAAAATCCGAAAAACATTTGCCAAGTGCTCTTAAACCATTGACGACATTCGTAAAACGAGTGTATATATCAATAATGGTTTCGCTTGGCTTCATTTGAAAAAGCTCGGAATCATGCATTAAAATGTTGATTTTCGAATCTTTAACTCTAGAAGTGCCTTCTGTTGAATCTCGGATTTTGATGATGAAGTCAATTGTCATTTGTTGTCTAATCTATGTGTTGAGATAAGTGTGCAGGATTAACTACGATGAAAGTTAGACAAGCAGCAGGAGTTGCGCCGGAGTCAAGTTCATGATCACGTTGGGAGTTCGAGAGTTCGACGGAAGTTCGGACGGTCGTCGGAGGTTCTGCGAGAACAGATCCGAGAAGTCCAGAAGCTTGCCAAGCGAAGCTCGTCGGAACTTGCCAAGTGGATCGTCGCAAAGTCCAGGAGTTTGCCGGAAGTCCGCAGGAGCATCACCGAGGGTTCATCGGATGATCGACGGAAGTTCGCCGGAAACTCGCCGGAAGAAGCGATTGACGCACCGAAGCAAAGCTGCAGAAATTGTCTTAGATTTAATCGTAGTTAGCACGCTGATTAAGTTGGAAAATGGGAGGTGATCCCATTGGCTTAATCTTGGGGCAATTGGGCCCCTGAAGGACTGAAATTGGGCCGAATGGAATGAACCATTCGGACCCTGATTGCACCAGGAGGTGCAACCGCCCAGGCCAGGAGGTGGCACCGCCTGGGCTGTGTCTTCCAGCGAGACTGGGCGGTGCAACCTCCCCAGCCGGGAGGTGGCACCGCTTGAGCTCAGTCTTCGAGCTAGACTGGGCGGTGCAACCTCCCTGGCAGAGAGGTGGCACCGCCTGAGCTCAGTCTTCGAGCTAGACTGGGCGGTGCAACCTCCCTGGCAGAGAGGTGGCACCGCCTGAGCTCAGTCTTCGAGCAAGACTGGGCGGTGCAACCTCCCTGGCAGAGAGGTGGCACCGCTTGAGCTCGGTCTTCGAGCTCTGCCAGGCGGTGCAACCTCTCCAGTCAAGAGGTGCAACCGCCTGATCCCGGAATTCCGGGATTTGATCGTTTTGAGCTCCAAATTTGAATTGGGTTGGGGCCTATAAATTCCCCACCCATTCAGCACTGAAAAGATACAGACCTACACCAAAATCTTGATCTTTTCTGTGATTCTAAGAGCTCAAAAGTGTTGTAAAACCTTTAAGTCTCCTCCTTCTGTTCTTCAAGTTTTCAGTTGTAAAGTGAGGAGAGAAAGGTCTGTAAAGGTTGTCTCCTGAGCCTGTCAAAAGGAGAGAAACTGTAAAAGGGCAGTTTGGCCTTCACCCATTGAAGGAAGGCCCCTAGTTGACGTCGGCAACCTCGTCGGTGGAGGAAGCCAAAAGTGGAGTAGGTCAGGACTGACCGAACCACTCTAAATCTCTGGTTTGCGTTTATTTTTGAGCACTTTATCTTTACTGCAAACCTCCTCCACTACTACTGCTCTCTGCGCTTTCACGAACAAGTTCTAAGTGCTGTTCTTCCGAATCTGCATTCAGACGTAAAGTCGTGTTTTAGTACATTACAGTTTACGTTTACGTTTTGATTCTGCAGAACTGTTCTCTGTGCTTTTGCGAACGAGTTTCTTTGCAGTTTACACTTACAGTTTGATTCTATTTATAACTGCAAACTGTCTTCTGCAATTTTACGAACGAGTTTCAACATTTAGACGTAAAACTGCATTTAGACGTAAATCGGCTTTCCTCGCACAATCGTCAGATTTCAGTTTACGTTTACGTCTTGATTTCAACTGCATATTGCCCTCTACGAATATACAAATGAGTTTCAAAGTTCAGACATAAATCTGCGTCTAATCTGCGTTTAAGACGTAAATATGCGTTTAGACGTAAATCTGCGTTTAGACGCAAATCTGCGTTTAGACGTAAATCTATTTTTTTTGCAGATTACCTTTTGAGCTGTACAACAGTAGCACATTGTCTTTATACTTCTGCTCAATCCGCGCTTAGACGCAATCTGCGTTTAGACGCAATCTGCGCTTAGACGCAATCTGCGCTTAGACGCAATCTGCACTTAGACGCAATCTGCGCTAAGACGCAAACTGCGCTTAGACGCAATCTGAGTTTAGACGCAATCTGCATTTAGACGCTAACTGCGTTTAGACGCTAACTGCGCTTAAACGTAAACTGCACTTAATCATAAGTAATCTTAGAATCGGTTTTTGCATCAAAATAGTCTTTGTCGAACGAACGCAGCCTTCGCTTTTTAATCGCTGAAAAATATCCGCTGCACTAATTCACCCCCCCCCTCTTAGTGCTCTCGATCCTAACAATTGGTATCAGAGCCCGGTTAACTCTCAAAAGGATTAAAACCCAAGAGAGATGGCTTACGCCGGAAACCAAGAGGGCCATTCTATTACACGTCCACCCATGTTTAATGGGACGGACTACACCTACTGGAAGACCCGAATGAGGATCTTTCTTATTTCTATGGATTTTGAACTGTGGAATCTTGTCGAAAACGGTTTTTCAAAGTCTTCTCTTCCAATGATCGATTGGAATGATTTGGAGAAGAAGGCTTTCGCTCTAAATGCAAAGGCTATGAATGCCTTATTTTGTGCACTTGATAAAAACGAGTTTAACCGTGTTTCAACTTGTGAAACTGCATTCGATATTTGGCACACACTCGAAGTGACCCATGAGGGCACAAGTAGAGTAAAAGAGTCAAAAATCAATTTGCTGTTACACTCCTTCGAACTTTTTCGGATGAAACCGAGTGAAACCATTGGCGACATGTTTACCCGTTTCACGGATGTCGTCAACGGTCTAAAAGGACTCGGAAAGAGCTTTTCGGATTTTGAGCTTGTTAATAAGATACTAAGATCCCTTCCTAAGAGTTGGGATCCTAAAGTCACCGCTATTCAAGAGGCAAAAGATCTGCGAAATTTCCCTCTTGAAGAACTAATCGGGTCATTAATGACCTACGAAATGACTTGTAAAGCTCATGAAGAGCAAGAAGACATCCTTCCAAAGAACAGGAAGGATATGGCACTCAAAACTTCAGAATGCCACTTGAGAGAAAACTCAAGTGATGAGGACTGTGATGATGACTTGGCACTCCTAACAAGAAAGTTTAAAAAGTTCTTTAAAAGAAACAAGTTTAAGAATGATGCAAAAAATAAACTTGAACCCAAAAAGGACCAAGTAATCTGCTATGAATGCAAAAAGCCGGGACACTACAAGAGTGACTGTCCCCAAGTCAAGAAAAGAACAACAAAGAAGAAGGCGCTCCAAGCAACATGGGATGATTCAAGCGCATCTGAGGAAGAGGAGTCCAACACCGAGCAAGTTGCTTATTACGCCTTAATGGCTATCGGAGAGGAGGTAACGGATTCATTAAATGCTGATTTATCTTTCGATGAATTATTAAATGCTTTCAATGACTTATTTGACGAATGCAAGAGTATAAGTAGAAAATATAAATTGCTGAAAAAGGTGCATGATAGTCTTACTTGTGAGTTTGATAAGTTAAAAGTCGAACATCATGATAGTTTAAATTCATGTATCAAATGTCATGATTTAGAAACTTTACAAAAAGAAAACCTGCTACTCAAGGATACCTTGAAGAAATTCGAGGTTGGTAGCAAGTCGTTGAACATGATCCTTGCAAACAAGGGTCACGTTCCAAAAAGGAGCGGAATTGGATTTGTGAGAAGTCCTCACCAAAATCCAACGACTTTTATAAAAGGCTCCATCTTACATGTTCAACACCAAACCAAGTGCAACTTTTGTTGCAAATCTGGACATAGGACACATTGTTGTCCATTCAAGAAAATAAGTCCAAACAAACTGATTTGGGTTCCTAAAGGAACCATGATAAACTCGATGCAACATGATAGAAAATGTAGATCTATTTATGAGGCACCCAAAAGCAAATGGGTACCTAAACATCATCCTTTCTTGTAGAAAACTAAACCATCGCAAGCTAGGAGCAAGAGATGGTACCTTGATAGTGGATGCTCAAGGCATATGACCGGAGATCCATCTCAATTCTCTAAGCTCACTAGCATAGACGAAGGATATGTCACCTTCGGAGACAACAAGGATAATGTATGTGATGCTTGCCAATTAGGTAAACAAATTAAGAGCAGCTTCAAATCTAAAAATCAAATAAGCACCTCTAGGCCCTTACAATTAATCCATATGGACTTGTTCGGACCAATCTCCACATCGAGTCTAGGAGGTAGCAAATACGCCTTTGTCATTGTTGATGACTATAGTAGATATACATGGACCTACTTCTTAAGACAGAAAAATGAATGCTTTAAATGCTTTACCAAGTTTTGTAAACTTGTTCAAAATGAGAAGGGTTCTATGATTTCGTCAATTAGAAGTGATCATGGTGGAGAATTTCAAAACCATGACTTCCAAGAATTCTGTGAACTCAATGGATACAACCATAATTTCTCTACTCCAAGAAATCCTCAACAAAATGGGGTTGTAGAAAGAAAAAATCGAAATTTACAAGAAATGGCAAGAACCATGTTGAATGAACATAGCCTACCCAAATATTTTTGGGCCGAAGCCATAAACACTGCATGTTATATTTTAAATAGAGTACTAGTAAGACCCTTACTCACCAAAACTCCTTATGAGTTATGGAATAACAAAAAACCCAATGTTTCATATTTTAAAGTCTTTGGGTGTAAGTGTTTTATCTTAAATGAAAAGGAAAACTTAGGAAAATTTGATGCTAAATCCGATGAAGGAATCTTTCTTAGTTATTCTTCGGTTTCTAAAGCTTTTCGTATCTTCAATAAAAGAACTTTAATTATTGAAGAATCCATTCATGTTGTTTTTAATGAGATTTTCGAAACTAAGAAAAATGATCTTGATGATGATGTTAATTTTGATTCCTTAAATTTAAATGAAACCCCTTCTCCAACTAGCAACTTGGATGCATCCACTTCCGAAACATCCTTACCCAAGGATTGGAAGTATGTAGATGCTCATCCTAAGGAGCTAATATTAGGAGACACATCAAAGGGGGTTCAAACACGATCTTCTTTTAAAAATTTTTGTGCCAACGCCGCCTTTCTCTCCCAAATTGAACCCAAATGTGTTGATGAAGCCATGAAAGATGATTCATGGATTATCGCAATGCAAGATGAATTGAATCAATTTGAGAGAAATGAGGTGTGGACGCTTGTTCCTAGGCCAAATGACCATTTAGTTATTGGTACTAAATGGGTCTTTAGAAACAAGCAAGATGAAAATGGTATCGTGGTTAGAAACAAGGCTAGATTAGTGGCCAAAGGTTTCAACCAAGAAGAAGGTATCTATTACGAAGAAACCTTCGCACCTGTGGCTCGATTGGAAGCCATAAGGATGCTCCTTGCCTACGCGAGTTGTAATAATTTTAAGTTATTTCAAATGGATGTTAAAAGCGCTTTTCTAAATGGTTTTATTTCTGAAGAAGTTTATGTTGAACAACCTCCTGTATTTGAAAATAATAGCCTCCCTAATCATGTGTTTAGATTAACTAAAGCTCTCTATGGTTTAAAACAAGCCCCAAGGGCTTGGTACGAGAGACTTAGTTCTTTTCTCATTAAAAATAATTTCATAAAAGGCAAGGTTGATACTACATTGTTTATCAAGAATTTTGAAAATAATTTTCTCATTGTTCAGATTTATGTTGATGATATCATCTTTGGCTCTACAAATGAATCTCTGTGTGAATCTTTTGCTAAAACTATGAGTCTTGAATTCGAAATGAGCTTAATGGGAGAATTAACATTCTTCTTAGGTTTACAAATCAAACAACTAAGCAATGGCATCTTTATTAGTCAAACTAAATATGCCATGAATTTATTAAAAATGTTTAATATGAACAACTCAAAGGCTAGTAACACTCCTATGAGCACCTCCACTAAGTTAGAAACTGATGAAAGTGGAGAAAGCTTTGATCAAAAAACTTATAGGGGTATGATAGGAAGTTTACTTTACCTCACTGCAACCAGACCAGACATCATGTTCAGTGTAGGACTTTGTGCTAGATTTCAATCAAACCCTAAGATATCTCATCTCAAAGCAGTTAAAAGAATATTTAGATATCTTAATGGTACCACAAATCTAGGATTATGGTACCCAAAATTAGAGAATTTTGAGTTAATTGCTTATGCTGATGCTGACTTTGTTGGCTGTAGATTAGATAGAAAAAGCACATCAGGATCATGTCAATTTTTAGGACATGCCCTTGTTTCCTGGTCATCAAAGAAACAAAACTCGGTTGCACTATCAACAACCGAAGCTGAATATATTGCAGCAAGTGCATGCTGTGCACAAGTTGTATGGATGAAAAATACCTTAGAAGATTATAAAGTTCATCTAAAAAATATTCCAATTAAATGTGATAACACAAGTGCAATATGCTTAACCAAGAATCCTATACAACACTCAAGAACAAAACATATTGATATCAGACATCACTTTATACGAGATCATGTCACCAATCATGACGTAACCATAGAGTTCATTGATACTAAACATCAACTAGCTGACATTTTTACAAAACCTCTAAGTGAAGAACAATTTGACTTCATTAGAAGAGAATTAGGAATGTTGATATGTCCGAATACTTAAATTTGTTAAAATTATTTTTCGGACTATATTGTATGATCAAATCACTTGATTGCCATGTCTCTATGATTATATGCAACAAAATCTTCTCCGAATGCATCTTATTTTTCGAATGCTATAAACCAGATTTTTTCGTACACTTTCATGAAAAATAAGTATCTGAAATAGATTTGATGAAGTGATTCATGTGTATGTATTCCATCCTGCAAAATCTTTACATGGACAATGGATTATAACACAAAGGGGAAGAAGTATTTAGAGCAATCTATGTGAAATTCCTCTATAAGCTTGCTTTGATTAATTTCCTGGTATCATGATTATTATGCTTTTTGTTGATGACAAAGGGGGAGATATATATATGAATTGATAAACACTGCCATACTATAGTGATGCTATAAACACTGCTATGATTATGCCATCCTTGCATCACCAAGAGATACAAGAACATGTGCTAAAGTTTGCATTATGCCCTGAGTTGATATGTTATCATATGAAGAAAATGTAAAAACTTGATAGTATATTTCAAATGTATGCATCATGTAATAGTGCTTCACAGCTTTATATGATAATGTTCATACTACATGATGAATGGTTACAAACACAATCATACAAACTTGATGATGAATGTCAAGCCCTGACATCATCTTTGAAGAGATACATCATGATGAGTATCATGATGGGAGTATTGATAAGTTTAACTGATCTAACTTATCAATACGTCACTTGAATTCTTAGGTCTTGAATTCAAGGTTGACTTATCTCAACTATGGCATATAGACAGGGGGAGTTAAGGATAACTCCATTATCAATTGATTGTCATCATCAAAAAGGGGGAGATTGTTGAATCTCGGATTTTGATGATGAAGTCAATTGTCATTTGTTGTCTAATCTATGTGTTGAGATAAGTGTGCAGGATTAACTACGATGAAAGTTAGACAAGCAGCAGGAGTTGCGCCGGAGTCAAGTTCATGATCACGTTGGGAGTTCGAGAGTTCGACGGAAGTTCGGACGGTCGTCGGAGGTTCTGCGAGAACAGATCCGAGAAGTCCAGAAGCTTGCCAAGCGAAGCTCGTCGGAACTTGCCAAGTGGATCGTCGCAAAGTCCAGGAGTTTGCCGGAAGTCCGCAGGAGCATCACCGAGGGTTCATCGGATGATCGACGGAAGTTCGCCGGAAACTCGCCGGAAGAAGCGATTGACGCACCGAAGCAAAGCTGCAGAAATTGTCTTAGATTTAATCGTAGTTAGCACGCTGATTAAGTTGGAAAATGGGAGGTGATCCCATTGGCTTAATCTTGGGGCAATTGGGCCCCTGAAGGACTGAAATTGGGCCGAATGGAATGAACCATTCGGACCCTGATTGCACCAGGAGGTGCAACCGCCCAGGCCAGGAGGTGGCACCGCCTGGGCTGTGTCTTCCAGCGAGACTGGGCGGTGCAACCTCCCCAGCCGGGAGGTGGCACCGCCTGAGCTCAGTCTTCGAGCTAGACTGGGCGGTGCAACCTCCCTGGTAGAGAGGTGGCACCGCCTGAGCTCAGTCTTCGAGTTAGACTGGGCGGTGCAACCTCCCTGGCAGAGAGGTGGCACCGCCTGAGCTCAGTCTTCGAGCAAGACTGGGCGGTGCAACCTCCCTGGCAGAGAGGTGGCACCGCCTGAGCTCGGTCTTCGAGCTCTGCCAGGCGGTGCAACCTCTCCAGTCAAGAGGTGCAACCGCCTGATCCCGGAATTCCGGGATTTGATCGTTTTGAGCTCCAAATTTGAATTGGGTTGGGGCCTATAAATTCCCCACCCATTCAGCACTGAAAAGATACAGACCTACACCGAAATCTTGATCTTTTCTGTGATTCTAAGAGCTCAAAAGTGTTGTAAAACCTTTAAGTCTCCTCTTTCTGTTCTTCAAGTTTTCAGTTGTAAAGTGAGGAGAGAAAGGTCTGTAAAGGTTGTCTCCTGAGCCTGTCAAAAGGAGAGAAACTGTAAATGGGCAGTTTGGCCTTCACCCATTGAAGGAAGGCCCCTAGTTGACGTCGGCAACCTCGTCGGTGGAGGAAGCCAAAAGTGGAGTAGGTCAGGACTGACCGAACCACTCTAAATCTCTGGTTTGCGTTTATTTTTTAGCACTTTATCTTTACTGCAAACCTCCTCCACTACTACTGCTCTCTGCGCTTTCACGAACAAGTTCTAAGTGCTGTTCTTCCGAATCTGCATTCAGACGTAAAGTCGTGTTTTAGTACATTACAGTTTACGTTTACGTTTTGATTCTGTAGAACTGTTCTCTGTGCTTTTGCGAACGAGTTTCTTTGCAGTTTACACTTACAGTTTGATTCTATTTATAACTGCAAACTGTCTTCTGCAAATTTATGAACGAGTTTCAACATTTAGACGTAAAACTGCATTTAGACGTAAATCGGCTTTCCTCGCACAATCGTCAGATTTCAGTTTACGTTTACGTCTTGATTTCAACTGCATATTGCCCTCTGCGAATATACAAACGAGTTTCAAAGTTCAGACGTAAATCTGCGTCTAATCTGCGTTTAAGACGTAAATCTGCGTTTAGACGTAAATCTGCGTTTAGACGCAAATCTGCGTTTAGACGTAAATATGTTTTTTTGCAGATTACCTTTTGAGCTGTACAACAGCAGCACATTGTCTTTATACTTCTGCTCAATCCACGCTTAGACGCAATCTGCGTTTAGACGCAATCTGCGCTTAGACGCAATCTGCGTTTAGACGCAATCTGCACTTAGACGCAATCTGCGCTAAGACGCAAACTGCGCTTAGACGCAATCTGAGTTTAGACGCAATCTGCATTTAGACGCTAACTGCGTTTAGACGCTAACTGCGCTTAAACGTAAACTGCACTTAATCATAAGTAATCTTAGAATCGGTTTTTGCATCAAAATAGTCTTTGTCGAACGAACGCAGCCTTCGCTTTTTAATCGCTGAAAAATATCCGCTGCACTAATTCACCCCCCCCCCTCTTAGTGCTCTCGATCCTAACACCTTCGTGTGTGATTTCAAGAGTGTGCCATATTGACACGGACTTAGCTGGTTTTGCCTAAGTCGTGCGGCACCCTTGCGTGTCCGTCCGCAAAGGTCAGCCTCCCCGAAGACTCCCATTGTCCCTTAGGACCAACAAAAGAGAGAACGGGCATGAGAGAACGCCTCAATCGGGATCCACAAGCAAACATCTCCGAAAAACACTTCATAGACAATGCAAATTACAAACAAACTTTACAAGCTCTGAACAGTGGCACAACAAAGGGTAAAATGGTCCATTACAGACCGAAAAGCTCTCGCACGTGTCCACATGACACAACCTTTATTTACAAGCCTAAAGAGGCCACCAACCCAACTAAAGTGGGACTATTAAGCCTTCGGCCGCCCCTCTACATTCTGTACAAGGCATGAACATGCCAACAGACACGGACAGATATAAGCATTACATCAAACATCCTGTTTCAAAGTTTGTCCGTGATATTCTCCCCCACTTATCCCTTCGACGTCCTCGTCGAAGCCTTTGTGAACACTGCAACTCTTCGCCTTTGCTGAGTCTTCAATCTTCCGCTCCAACTGCAATGCGCCTCCTGGCTCCCAGCTGCTCTCTGCTGCTGTTTTTGAGTAGTCGAACCTTTGATCCGCCATGCTGCTTCAACTCGCCAATGACTCTGACTCTGGTGTGGGGTTGGCTGAGTTGTGTTGATCCTCGTTGATTCCTGCGGATCCACCAAATGAAGGAAAAGACCATCCTTACTGCGCCAGTCTCTCAAAATCTCCACATGCTGCTTGAACTGGGTGGATGCTTGTTGGAGCTTTAACGAGCATCGCCTCGCAAACTTCTGAAGTTTTGGGTCCTTCCTCCACAAAATCTGCTCATTGACTCTTCTTTCAATTAGTTGTCACATCCAAGTAGGTTCGCATCACTTCCGCTTTCGATTGGCATTTCATTGGGAAATGAAGCGGACAATCTACTCTCAGTAGCACTGATCACCGTTGGTGAGGATTTGACAACTATTGTCTTCCATTATCTTCAAAGGGTCTTTGAACTTGTGTAGAGCTCCTCTGCTGGATAGATAAGAGAATTGGGGTACTCGGTTTCGCCCATTCTCTTAAGAGTTGAGAAGGCAAAGGTTACTTGACTTCGCCCGCCTCCTCGAGGTTGTACTTCATGCATCGAGCTGGTTACTGGCCTTCGCCTGCTCTTTGCTCACACTTCTGAAGCACTTGAAGTGTTTGCACTCCTTGCGTTGAGTTAGCTACTGTGATTCACCTTCTCAATGCCATTGAACTTCTGGAATGCAGGAAGTTTTCACCACAACTTGGAGTAATTCTCTGATAGATGAGGTCGCCTCTGGGATTGTACCGTCTTCTCCATCAACCCTGCCGCCTACTCCACTGAGTAGCAAAGGTACAACACCACGTACTGCCTGCTTCGTTCCTTGGTCGTGCACTCTTGCATGACCCGAAGTCCTTCACTTACGGCTATCTTGATGAGAAACTTGTTGACACCGGTCTTACGAAGTTTCTTGGCCTCTGCCCTTCAGCCTTGTCTCGGTACTTGGAGATTGCCTCTCATGCTCCACCTCCTCAGCCCCTTTCACGACCAAGCGCTCTCCCTCCGTGAGAGCAAGGGATCAATGACTTTGACGGAAGTCCCGCCTCTGCGGTACCATGGCGCTGCCATGCCCATGGCACTACTATCCGTTCCCTCGCATCTGCATCCCTTTTCTTCAAGATCAGTAGATATATTTCCGTGGCACTCCTCTGAGTCCACCTCCATTCTAACTGATGCTTGATTTTGGTTAGCTAAGTCCCTCTGGACTCGTCGTCGCTTCCTCGCCCCTTTCGACCCCCTGCTTCAACACCTCTGTGTTCTCCAAGTAGTCTGTTTGGTCGATGGAAAGACAGACTGCTGTTAGGATCGAGAGCACTAAGAGGGGGGGGGTGAATTAGTGCAGCGGAAATCTTATAGCGATTAAAACCAAAAGCTGCGTTCGTTCAATAAAAACTATTATGATGCAAAAGCTAATTCACAGTTTGTATCTAAGTGCAGTTTGCGTCTAAGCGCAGATTGCGTCTAAGCGCAGTTTGCGTCTAAACACAGTTTGCGTCTAAGCGCAGTTTGCGTCTAAGCGCAGTTTGTGTCTAAACACAGTTTGCGTCTAAGCGCAGTTTACGTCTAAACGCAGTTTACGTCTAAGCGCAGTTTACGTCTAAACACAGTTTGCGTCTAAGCGCAGTTTACGTCTAAACGCAGTTTGCGTCTAAATGGAATCAAGACGTAAATGAAAACTGCACAGAACCTTGTTCGTAAAAATGCAGAAGACAGTTTGCAGTTGTAAATGAAATCAAGACGTAAACGTAAACTGCACAGAACCTTGTTCGTAAAAGCGCAGAAGACAGTTTGCAGTTGTAAATGAAATCAAGACGTAAACGTAAACTGCACAGAATTCGTTCGTAAAAGCGCAGAGAGCAGAGGCTAAGTAGGAGGTTTGCAGTAATGATAAAGTGCTCAAAATAAACGCAAACCAGAGATTTAGAGTGGTTCGGTCAGTCTTGACCTACTCCACTTTTGGCTTCCTCCACCGATGAGGTCACCGACGTCAACTAGAAGCCTTCCTTCAATAGGCGAAGGCCAACTACCCTCTTACAGATTCACTCCTTTTGATGGGCTTAGGAGACAACCCTTACAAATGTTTTCTCTCCTCACTTTACAACTCAAACTTGAAGAACAGAAGGAGGAGGAAAACTAGCAGTTTTGAGCTCTAAGAACCACTGAAAAGATCAAGATTTCGGCTTGAGTTCTTGCTTCTCTCAGTGCTGAATGGGTGGGGTATTTATAGGCCCCAACCCAGTTCAAATTTGGAGCTCAAAACGATCAAATCCCAGAATACCGGGATCAGGCGATTGCACCTCTTGACTGGTGAGGTTGCACCGCCTGGCAGAGCTCGAAGATCGAGCTCAAGCGGTGCCACCTCTCTATCAGGGAGGTTGCACCGCCCAGTCTTGCTCGAAGACTGAGCTCAGGCGGTGCCACCTCTTTGTCAGGGAGGTTGCACCGCCCAGTCTAGCTCGAAGACTGAGCTCAGGCGGTGCCACCTCCCGGCTGGGGAGGTTGCACCGCCCAGTCTCGCTGGGAGTCTTAGCCCAGGCGGTGCCACCTCCTGGCCTAGGCGGTTGCACCTCCTGGTGCAATCAGGGTCCGAATGGTTAGCTCCATTCGGCCCAATTTCAGTCTTTCAGGGGCCCAATTGCCCCAAGATTAAGCTAATGGGATCACCTCCCATTTTCCAACTTAATCAACGTGCTAACTACGATTAGATCTAAGACAATTTCTGCAGCTTTGCTTCGGTGCGTCAATCGCTCCTTCCGGCGAGTTTCCGGCGAACTTCCGTCGATCATCCGATGAACCCTCGGTGATGCTCCTGCGGACTTCCGGCAAACTCCTGGAATTTGCGACGATCCACTTGGCAAGTTCCGACGAGCTTCGCTTGGCAAGCTTCTGGACTTCTCGGATCTGTTCTCGCAGAACCTCCGACGACCGTCCGAACTTCCGTCAAACTCTCGAACTTCCAACGTGATCATGAACTTGACTCCGGCGCAACTCCTGCTACTTGTCTAACTTTCATCGTAGTTAATCCTGCACACACAAAAACAAAAACTTCGATCGAGACAATTAATCCTAAGCAATTAACCAAGTTGTCCGGCATGTCATTGGTCCCTCGACGCTTCGTCCGATTCTTCGGCGCATCGTCCTTTCGTGCAGCCTATTGCCCAATCGGCTTGTTGGCTCCGCAACTCCGATATCCTTGGCACAATACCCGCTCTTCTTGGCCCGATGCCCGAGTCCACGACCCGAAGCCTTCTGTCGATACGTCGACCGATCCACCGGCCCGACGTCCAATCTTTTGACATGTTCCTCCGGCACAACATGATTTTCCTGCTTTAATTGTCTCATCCTGATCGAAGCATCCTGCGTCACTCAAAACGCAGATTAAGTCATAAACATATGTCAAGTAGTTTCATCATCAAAATACGAGACTCAACAATCTCCCCCTTTTTGATGATGACAACTACTTGATGACGGAGTTAAACTTAACTCCCGGAGTTTAAACAAACTCCCCCTATCAATATGCCATATTGATAGAACCTTGAATTCAAACTGAATTCAAGTCATTGCAATATTCATCATGAATACTTGCAACACGTCAACATGAACTTATGCATAAACTTATGCATAACTTGTCATGTCATCAACATACTTCTACCCCTTTGTCATCAACAAAAGGGAGAAGTATCACAATCAAGTGTTTGTGATATTTGTTCAATTCATTGCATGAAAAACATAATATCAAGTTTTATCATCATGCAGTTTTGAAGCCAAAAAATTTAGCAATTGTTACATCATGCTTCGAACATTCAAGCTATCAAGATTTAGATATGCAAGTTTTACAGTATACAAGATAGCACTTTTAGAAATATGCAAGCTAGCAATTTAGAGATGTTCAAGAAAGCAACTCTTGCTTCTTGAGATATGCAAATTTGTCAAGTTTTGCTAGATGTGCAAGTTAGCATTTTTGCCTCTTGAGATAGGCAAGATAGCACATTTGCTTCTTTTGAGATAGCAACTTTTCGCTTCTCTTTAGACTACAAGCTAGCAATTAAGTTTTTTGCATCTTCTTGACTTGTGCAAGCTAGCTATCTCCCCCTTTGTCATTGTCAAAAAGAAAGGAAGAATACAGTTTTGTAGTTCTTTTTCCTTTTACAACGATTTCAAAATCATGACAAAGGATGAATAATCAAGTTATGAATGTCAAGACAATTTTTCATCATGAATATTTTATCATTGCATGCATCATTATCATAAGTTGAAGTATTACATGCATAATATCATATCATCATTTATAATTACATTAATGTTTCAATATAGCAATTTCTTCTCAAAATGTGTAACTTAGCACTCATAGCATCATGATTTACATCATATGCAATACATCACATAGAAAGCATTAGTATTGCATGCATCATTTTAGCAACAAATCGTAGCATGGCAAGATATCATCAAGTAGAATTACGATGCAAGTTCTTGATATCTTAACATGATGAAAATTCAAATATGGCACTTATAGTATCAATTCATATATTTCTCCCCCTTTATCATCAACAAAAGGAGAAGTAGCTCTAGCTATTTTTAAAATATATGCAAGTTTTTATAACATGAAGCTATATTTTCATCACAACATATAAGCACAAAAGCATAGCAAGATTCCTAGGTTCAATCATGACAATTCAACACTTGCTTCATGTGCAAGATTGCACTTGCTTTTCTTTGCATGTTCTAACTAGCAAAAGCTTTCTCCCCTTTGTTTTTGTCGAAAAGAAGGGAGAAATCAATGGCCAAAAATTTTAATTATTATACAGGCCATATTACAAAATCTTGTCATGATATCAAGAAAGTTCAAGAAGGACATGATCCATTCAACAAATCCTTTTAATAGGGCAAAGGAATTATATAACCAAGAATCATGATTAAAATATTTCATTATCATAGATCAAGTCATGATTCGTGATTCATCATAAAGCAAATTAATTTTCAGTCATCACATAAGGCATTTAAAAAATTTCTGAAACATAGAAGAATGATTAATTTTAGCATGTAAAGTTTCAATCAAAATCAAGTCATGAATACCAATACTTTCATATTGTGAGTATCAATTCATGAGTACCAAAAGATATTATTTGTGATTTCAATTTTGCAAGATCATGATTATGATTTAGACATAACCTATTCAAATCAAATCGTCAACTTGAAACTCATAATCAAGTTATTAAAATTAATTTCGAGATTCACAAAATATCATGAAATCAAAAGACAAGTTGCATTTCATTTGAAGAACTCCTTTTTGATAAATGTAGGGAGCATAATGAACGATCTTGATTTATAAAGAGCTTCATGTTATAGTTATCAAGATCATGATTTTAATAATTATTCTCTTTAGCAAAGAATCACAAAAGCACTTTATTTTTGCATAAGAAATCTCATTGTATTATGATTTATAAATTCTTTTTCTGCACATGAATCATAGGAGATATGTATGTGAAACAAATCTATGCAAGCAAAGACACTATCATTCATATTTCAAGATGGAATTTATAAGTAGGAATCATTTCATCTGATCCATTTTAGAAAAATATTTTTCATAAGTGTATGAGAAAATCCGATTGTTAGGATACCAATTGTTAAGTGAATCCGAAAATGAAATTAGTACTTTCATGCATTCGGATAAGATTTTGCTATAGATTTTCGAGTTCAATTATGAAGATAAAACATGCTCATGATCAGAAAAATTTATGTATCCAAAACATATAATTTCCAACATGTTATAGTGTAAAATCATCATGGCAATTAAGTGTTTTGAACATTGAATCAAGAATGTCCGAAAAATAATCTTAACACGTTCATGCATTCGAGCACATTTTTGCCATAGTTTTTTAAATATATTTATGAGAATAACACATGCTTATCATCGGCTTAAAATCTCATGCATAAAATTGTTAATCAAAATATTTAATTTCATCATTATGCATTTCTTCAAATCAAACATGATCTTTAATCAAAATCGAGAAATAACACTGGAAATCAACGTAATACACATTATTACTTCTTAACCATGATTTCATATTTTCAATCAAGATCATTTTATTTGTTTATCATAAAATATGCAATATTATCATTTTCGAAATTACTTTGTATGATCATAATAATTTTTTTTTTTCAACATGTAATTTTTAAGAAAATTAATTCTAAACTAAAAGAGAAAAATACATCATGAAAGCATCAAGTAATTTCAAAATAAATTAGGGGGATTTCGATTACCTCATCATTGTAGGCTATTAAGGCGTAGTTTGCCACCTTGCTTTTGTTGACTTTCTCTTCTTCGGAGGAGCTCGATTCATCCCAATTTTTGTTCTTCTTCTTGCGTTTAAAGCAAGTAGTTCGATTCTTTTTTCTTTTTAATTTTCGTTTCATTTGTAGTTTAAGTTCACCATCACTTGAGCTTATGCTCGAGTGGTCTTCAAATGTTCTATGTCCCAAATCCTTCCTATTCTTTGGAAGGTGGTTCTCAAGTTCTTCACGTGCATTGCACGTCATTTCATATGTGATCAATGAACCAATTAGTTCTTCAAGTGGAAATTGGTTCAAGTTTTTCGATTCTTGAATAGTAGTTACTTTAGAATCCCAAGTTTTAGAAAGTGAGCGCAAAACTTTGTTAACGAGTTCAAAATCCGAAAAGCTTTTACCAAGTGATTTTAAACCATTGACGACATCCGTAAAACAGGTGTACATGTCAACAACGGTTTCGCTTGGTTTCATATGAAAAAGCTCGAAATCATGCAGTAAAATATTAACTTTCGAGTCATTGACTCTACTAGTTCCCTCGTGCGTGATTTCAAGAGTGCGCCAAATATCGAAAGCCGTTTCGCACAAAGAAACCCGTTTGAACTCATTTTTGTCCAAAGCGCAAAATAAGGCATTCATAGCCTTTGCGTTTAAAGAAAAATACTTCTTCTCTAAATCCGACCAATCGTTCATCGGGTTAGAGGGAAGTTGAAAACCGTTTTCAACGATATTCCATAAATCCAGATTTAGAGAAATCAAGAAAACTCTCATTCGAGTTTTCCAATAAGAGTAGTCCAATCCGTTAAAGAACGGTGGACGAAAGACCGAAAAGCCCTCTTGAAGAGCCATTTCTCTCGGGTGTAAATCCGAAATGAGAAATACCCCGCTCTGATACCAATTGTTAGGATTGAGAGCACTAAGAGGGGGGGGGTGAATTAGTGCAGCGGAAATCTTACAGCGATTAAAACCAAAAGCTGCGTTCGTTCAATAAAAACTATTATGATGCAAAAGCTAATTCACAGTTTGTATCTAAGTGCAGTTTGCGTCTAAGCGCAGATTGCGTCTAAGCGCAGTTTGCGTCTAAACACAGTTTGCGTCTAAGCGCAGTTTGCGTCTAAGCGCAGTTTGCGTCTAAACACAGTTTGCGTCTAAGCGCAGTTTACGTCTAAACGCAGTTTGCGTCTAAGCGCAGTTTACGTCTAAACACAGTTTGCGTCTAAGCGCAATTTACGTCTAAACGCAGTTTGCGTCTAAATGGAATCAAGACGTAAATGAAAACTGCACAGAACCTTGTTCGTAAAAACGCAGAAGACAGTTTGCAGTTGTAAATGAAATCAAGACGTAAACGTAAACTGCACAGAACCTTGTTCGTAAAAGCGCAGAAGACAGTTTGCAGTTGTAAATGAAATCAAGACGTAAACGTAAACTGCACAGAATTCGTTCGTAAAAGCGCAGAGAGCAAAGGCTAAGTAGGAGGTTTGCAGTAATGATAAAGTGCTCAAAATAAACGCAAACCAGAGATTTAGAGTGGTTCGGTCAGTCTTGACCTACTCCACTTTTGGCTTCCTCCACCGATGAGGTCACCGACGTCAATTAGAAGCCTTCCTTCAATAGGCGAAGGCCAACTACCCTCTTACAGATTCACTCCTTTTGATGGGCTTAGGAGACAACCCTTATAAATGTTTTCTCTCCTCACTTTACAACTCAAACTTGAAGAACAGAAGGAGGAGGAAAACTAGCAGTTTTGAGCTCTAAGAACCACTGAAAAGATCAAGATTTCGGCTTGAGTTCTTGCTTCTCTCAGTACTGAATGGGTGGGGTATTTATAAGCCCCAACCCAGTTCAAATTTGGAGCTCAAAACGATCAAATCCCGGAATTCCGGGATCAGGCGGTTGCACCTCTTGACTGGTGAGGTTGCACCGCCTGGCAGAGCTCGAAGACCGAGCTCAGGCGGTGCCACCTCTCTGTCAGGGAGGTTGCACCGCCCAGTCTTGCTCGAAGACTGAGCTCAGGCGGTGCCACCTCTTTGTCAGGGAGGTTGCACCGCCCAGTCTAGCTCGAAGACTGAGCTCAGGCGGTGCCACCTCCCGGCTGGGGAGGTTGCACCACCCAGTCTCGCTGGGAGTCTTAGCCCAGGCGGTGCCACCTCCTGGCCTAGGCGGTTGCACCTCCTGGTGCAATCAGAGTCCGAATGGTTAGCTCCATTCGGCCCAATTTCAGTCTTTCAGGGGCCCAATTGCCCCAAGATTAAGCTAATGGGATCACCTCCCATTTTCCAACTTAATCAACGTGCTAACTATGATTAGATCTAAGACAATTTCTGCAGCTTTGCTTCGGTGCGTCAATCGCTCCTTCCGGCGAGTTTCCGGCGAACTTCCGTCGATCATCCGATGAACCCTCGGTGATGCTCCTGCGGACTTCCGGCAAACTCCTGGAATTTGCAACGATCCACTTGGCAAGTTCCGACGAGCTTCGCTTGGCAAGCTTCTGGACTTCTCGGATCTGTTCTCGCAGAACCTCCGACGACCGTCCGAACTTCCGTCAAACTCTTGAACTTCCAACGTGATCATGAACTTGACTCCGGTGCAACTCCTGCTGCTTGTCTAACTTTCATCGTAGTTAATCCTGCACACACAAAAACAAAAACTTCGATCGAGACAATTAATCCTAAGCAATTAACCAAGTTGTCCGGCATGTCATTGGTCCCTCGACGCTTCGTCCGATTCTTCGGCGCATCGTCCTTTCGTGCAGCCTATTGCCCAATCGGCCTGTTGGCCCCGCAACTCCGATATCCTTGGCACAATACCCGCTCTTCTTGGCCCGATGCCCGAGCCCACGACCCGAAGCCTTCTGTCGATACGTCGACCGATCCACCGGCCCGACGTCCAATCTTTTGACATGTTCCTCCGGCACAACATGATTTTCCTGCTTTAATTGTCTCATCCTGATCGAAGCATCCTGTGTCACTCAAAACGCAGATTAAGTCATAAACATATGTCAAGTAGTTTCATCATCAAAATACGAGATTCAACAATCTCCCCCTTTTTGATGATGACAACTACTTGATGACGGAGTTAAACTTAACTCCCGGAGTTTAAACAAACTCCCCCTATCAATATGCCATATTGATAGAACCTTGAATTCAAACTGAATTCAAGTCATTGCAATATTCATCATGAATACTTGCAACACGTCAACATGAACTTATGCATAAACTTATGCATAACTTGTCATGTCATCAACATACTTCTCCCCCTTTGTCATCAACAAAAAGGAGAAGTATCACAATCAAGTGTTTGTGATATTGGTTCAATTCATTGCATGAAAAACATAATATCAAGTTTTATCATCATGCAGTTTTGAAGCCAAAAAATTTAGCAATTGTTACATCATGCTTCGAACATTCAAGCTATCAAGATTTAGATATGCAAGTTTTACAGTATACAAGATAGCACTTTTAGAAATATGCAAGCTAGCAATTTAGAGATGTTCAAGAAAGCAACTCTTGCTTCTTGAGATATGCAAATTTGTCAAGTTTTGCTAGATGTGCAAGTTAGCATTTTTGCCTCTTGAGATAGGCAAGATAGCACATTTGCTTCTTTTAAGATAGCAACTTTTCGCTTCTTTTTAGACTACAAGCTAGCAATTAAGTTTTTTGCATCTTCTTGACTTGTGCAAGCTAGCTATCTCCCCCTTTGTCATTGTCAAAAAGAAAGGAAGAATACAGTTTTGTAGTTCTTTTTCCTTTTACAACGATTTCAAAATCATGACAAAGGATGAATAATCAAGTTATGAATGTCAAGACAATTTTTCATCATGAATATTTTATCATTGCATGCATCATTATCATAAGTTGAAGTATTACATGCATAATATCATATCATCATTTATAATTACATTAATGTTTCAATATAGCAATTTCTTCTCAAAATGTGTAACTTAGCACTCATAGCATCATGATTTACATCATATGCAATACATCACATAGAAAGCATTAGTATTGCATGCATCATTTTAGCAACAAATCGTAGCATGGCAAGATATCATCAAGTAGAATTACGATGCAAGTTCTTGATATCTTAACATGATGAAAATTCAAATATGGCACTTATAGTATCAATTCATATATTTCTCCCCCTTTATCATCAACAAAAGGAGAAGTAGCTCTAGCTATTTTTAAAATATATTCAAGTTTTTATAACATGAAGCTATATTTTCATCACAACATATAAGCACAAAAGCATAGCAAGATTCTTAGGTTCAATCATGGCAATTCAACACTTGCTTCATGTGCAAGATTGCACTTGCTTTTCTTTGCATGTTCTAACTAGCAAAAGCTTTCTCCCCTTTGTTTTTGTCGAAAAGAAGGGAGAAATCAATGGCCAAAAATTTTAATTATTATACAGGCCATATTACAAAATCTTGTCATGATATCAAGAAAGTTCAAGAAGGACATGATCCATTCAACAAATCCTTTTAATAGGGCAAAGGAATTATATAACCAAGAATCATGATTAAAATATTTCATTATCATAGATCAAGTCATGATTCGTGATTCATCATAAAGCAAATTAATTTTCAGTCATCACATAAGGCATTTAAAAAATTTCTGAAACATAGAAGAATGATTAATTTTAGCATGTAAAGTTTCAATCAAAATCAAGTCATGAATACCAATACTTTCATATTGTGAGTATCAATTCATGAATACCAAAAGATATTATTTGTGATTTCAATTTTGCAAGATAATGATTATGATTTAGACATAACTTATTCAAATCAAATCGTCAACTTGAAACTCATAATCAAGTTATTAAAATTAATTTCGAGATTCACAAAATATCATGAAATCAAAAGACAAGTTGCATTTCATTTGAAGAACTCCTTTTTGATAAATGTAGGGAGCATAATGAACGATCTTGATTTATAAAGAGCTTCATGTTATAGTTATCAAGATCATGATTTTAATAATTATTCTCTTTAGCAAAGAATCACAAAAGCACTTTATTTTTGCATAAGAAATCTCATTGTATTATGATTTATAAATTCTTTTTCTGCACATGAATCATAGGAGATATGTATGTGAAACAAATCTTTGCAAGCAAAGACACTATCATTCATATTTCAAGATGGAATTTATAAGTAGGAATCATTTCATCTGATCCATTTTAGAAAAATATTTTTCATAAGTGTATGAGAAAATCCGATTGTTAGGATACCAATTGTTAAGTGAATCCGAAAATGAAATTAGTACTTTCATGAATTCAGATAAGATTTTGCTATAGATTTTCGAGTTCAATTATGAAGATTAAACATGCTCATGATCATAAAAATTTATGTATCCAAAACATATAATTTCCAACATGTTATAGTGTAAAATCATCATGGCAATTAAGTGTTTTGAACATTGAATCAAGAATGTCCGAAAAATAATCTTAACACGTTCATGCATTCGAGCACATTTTTGCCATAGTTTTTCAAATATATTTATGAGAATAACACATGCTTATCATCGGCTTAAAATCTCATGCATAAAATTGTTAATCAAAATATTTAATTTCATCATTATGCATTTCTTCAAATCAAACATGATCTTTAATCAAAATCGAGAAATAACACTGGAAATCAACGTAATACACATTATTACTTCTTAACCATGATTTCATATTTTCAATCAAGATCATTTTATTTGTTTATCATAAAATATGCAATATTATCATTTTCGAAATTACTTTGTATGATCATAATAATTTTTTTTTTTCAACATGTAATTTTTAAGAAAATTAATTCTAAACTAAAAGAGAAAAATACATCATGAAAGCATCAAGTAATTTCAAAATAAATTAGGGGGATTTCGATTACCTCATCATTGTAGGCTATTAAGGCATAGTTTGCCACCTTGCTTTTGTTGACTTTCTCTTCTTCGGAGGAACTCGATTCATCCCAATTTTTGTTCTTCTTCTTGCGTTTAAAGCAAGTAGTTCGATTCTTTTTGCTTTTTAATTTTCGTTTCATTTGTAGTTTAAGTTCACCATCACTTGAGCTTATGCTCGAGTGGTCTTCAAATGTTCTATGTCCCAAATCCTTCCTGTTCTTTGGAAGGTGGTTCTCAAGTTCTTCACGTGCATTGCACGTCATTTCATATGTGATCAATGAACCAATTAGTTCTTCAAGTGGAAATTGGTTCAAGTTTTTCGATTCTTGAATAGTAGTTACTTTAGAATCCCAAGTTTTAGAAAGTGAGCGCAAAACTTTGTTAACGAGTTCAAAATCCGAAAAGCTTTTACCAAGTGATTTTAAACCATTGACGACATCCGTAAAACAGGTGTACATGTCAACAACGGTTTCGCTTGGTTTCATATGAAAAAGCTCGAAATCATGCAGTAAAATATTAACTTTCGAGTCATTGACTCTACTAGTTCCCTCGTGCGTGATTTCAAGAGTGCGCCAAATATCGAAAGCCGTTTCGCACAAATAAACCCGATTGAACTCATTTTTGTCCAAAGCGCAAAATAAGGCATTCATAGCCTTTGCGTTTAAAGAAAAATACTTCTTCTCTAAATCCGACCAATCGTTCATCGGGTTAGAGGGAAGTTGAAAACCGTTTTCAACGATATTCCATAAATCCAGATTTAGAGAAATCAAGAAAACTCTCATTCGAGTTTTCTAATAAGAGTAGTCCAATCCGTTAAAGAATGGTGGACGAAAGACCGAAAAGCCCTCTTGAAGAGCCATTTCTCTCGGGTGTAAATCCGAAATGAGAAATACCCCGCTCTGATACCAATTGTTAGGATTGAGAGCACTAAGAGGGGGGGGTGAATTAGTGCAGCGGAAATCTTACAGCGATTAAAACCAAAAGCTGCGTTCGTTCAATAAAAACTATTATGATGCAAAAGCTAATTCACAGTTTGTATCTAAGTGCAGTTTGCGTCTAAGCGCAGATTGCGTCTAAGCGCAGTTTGCGTCTAAACACAGTTTGCGTCTAAGCGCAGTTTGCGTCTAAGCGTAGTTTGCGTCTAAACACAGTTTGCGTCTAAGCGCAGTTTACGTCTAAACGCAGTTTGCGTCTAAGTGCAGTTTACGTCTAAACACAGTTTGCGTCTAAGCGCAGTTTACGTCTAAACGCAGTTTGCGTCTAAATGGAATCAAGACGTAAATGAAAACTGCACAGATCCTTGTTCGTAAAAACGCAGAAGACAGTTTGCAGTTGTAAATGAAATCAAGACGTAAACGTAAACTGCACAGAACCTTGTTCGTAAAAGCGCAGAAGACAGTTTGCAGTTGTAAATGAAATCAAGACGTAAACGTAAACTGCACAGAATTCGTTCGTAAAAGCGCAGAGAGCAGAGGCTAAGTAGGAGGTTTGCAGTAATGATAAAGTGCTCAAAATAAACGCAAACCAGAGATTTAGAGTGGTTCGGTCAGTCTTGACCTACTCCACTTTTGGCTTCCTCCACCGATGAGGTCACCGACGTCAATTAGAAGCCTTCCTTCAATAGGCGAAGGCCAACTACCCTCTTACAGATTCACTCCTTTTGATGGGCTTAGGAGACAACCCTTACAAATGTTTTCTCTCCTCACTTTACAACTCAAACTTGAAGAACAGAAGGAGGAAAACTAGCAGTTTTGAGCTCTAAGAACCACTGAAAAGATCAAGATTTCGGCTTGAGTTCTTGCTTCTCTCAGTGCTGAATGGGTGGGGTATTTATAAGCCCCAACCCAGTTCAAATTTGGAGTTCAAAACGATCAAATCCCGGAATTCCGGGATCAGGCGGTTGCACCTATTGACTGGTGAGGTTGCACCGCCTGGCAGAGCTCGAAGACCGAGCTCAGGCGGTGCCACCTCTCTGTCAGGGAGGTTGCACCGCCCAGTCTTGCTCGAAGACTGAGCTCAGGCGGTGCCACCTCTTTGTCAGGGAGGTTGCACCGCCCAGTCTAGCTCGAAGACTGAGCTCAGGCGGTGCCACCTCCCGGCTGGGGAGGTTGCACCGCCCAGTCTCGCTGGGAGGCTTAGCCCAGGCGGTGCCACCTCCTGGCCTAGGCGGTTGCACCTCCTGGTGCAATTAGGGTCCGAATGGTTAGCTCCATTCGGCCCAATTTCAGTCTTTCAGGGGCCCAATTGCCCCAAGATTAAGCTAATGGGATCACCTCCCATTTTCCAACTTAATCAACGTGCTAACTACGATTAGATCTAAGACAATTTCTGTAGCTTTGCTTCGGTGCGTCAATCGCTCCTTCCGGCGAGTTTCCGGCGAACTTCCGTCGATCATCCGATGAACCCTCGGTGATGCTCCTGCGGACTTCCGGCAAACTCCTGGACTTTGCGACGATCCACTTGGCAAGTTCCGACGAGCTTCGCTTGGCAAGCTTCTGGACTTCTAGGATCTGTTCTCGCAGAACCTCCGACGACCGTCCGAACTTCCGTCGAACTCTCGAACTTCCAACGTGATCATGAACTTGACTCCGGCGCAACTCCTGCTGCTTGTCTAACTTTCATCGTAGTTAATCCTGCACACACAAAAACAAAAACTTCGATCGAGACAATTAATCCTAAGCAATTAACCAAGTTGTCCGGCATGTCATTGGTCACTCGACGCTTCGTCCGATTCTTCGGCGCATCGTCCTTTCCTGTAGCCTATTGCCCAATCGGCCTGTTGGCTCCGTAACTCCGATATCCTTGGCACAATACCCGCTCTTCTTGGCCCGATGCCCGAGTCCATGACCCGAAGCCTTCTGTCGATACGTCGACCGATCCACCGGCCCGACGTCCAATCTTCTGACATGTTCCTCTGGCACAACATGATTTTCCTGCTTTAATTGTCTCATCCTGATCGAAGCATCCTGCGTCACTCAAAACACAGATTAAGTCATAAACATATGTCAAGTAGTTTCATCATCAAAATACGAGATTCAACAACTGCAACTCCCATGCATGGCCTCTGCCATCGCGTTGTAGGGTTTGCACCAATTCTGTTCTCCTTAGCTTCCTTGGTAGCAACATTCGCTTACTCGACCTTGTCCTCTGACTTGTCGGGCTCCCTTAAGCGAATATGAGCTCTGGAGCAGTCCAACTCTCCAGCTGCTTCGATCATACCTCTGCATGATCAAGTCCCTCCCATGGAACTCACTGGTACTTGCATTCGAACTTTTCCCTTGGTGGAACCCAGCCCCCATATGCTGATGACCAAGGTTTTCATCCGATGCAAAATTCGGTGCACGCCCAGAAGACCCGCCTTTGCGGTACCATGGCCTTCACTCCTTGAATCCATAGCCCTTCTTGCTGTCATGTTGTTCACCAAAGCGGAGCTCCCAGTAGCTCCCGATCATACCTCCATATGATCCAGTCCCTCCCGGGACTCTGTCGTGTGTATCACATTGCCACGAACTGTTCCACCACGATCCGCTGCACCATGTCGCCTCCTGGTGACATCTCCATTGCATTCTGATCCTTGTGGAATAAACTCGAATTGTGAACCCTCCATGTGTGGCCTCTGCCAATACATCGCAGGGTCTCATCCACCTTCGATTTTGTTCGCTCCTTTGGCAATCGACCTTCATCCACCCACTCTTGGGTCACACCTGGATGAAGTACCGCTCTAGGACAGTCTGTCGCCTAGTAGCTCCCGAAGTCCACCGACTTCGCTGTAATTTGTGCACCATTGCCTGGATCTTGGGCCTCTGCCCCTACCAGCACAATCTCCGCTGCGCACCGCTTCCTTCACGGCAACTTGAATGGCAACACTATGGCATATTCTTCAAGAGTACCCGCCTCTGCGTCCTCTTGCCCCATGCTAAGGCCTTCTGAACCCAATTTCGCCTCTGCAAATTGAGTCGCCTTAGTTCCTCCCTCAAATGCTCCTCCGAGATAAGGTGCATGTGCCCCGAAGCTCCCTTCGTCTTTGGCACCATGCAAGATGAGTCCGCTCTGTCAGAATGAAGGACCCATGGAACAATATGATCCTGCTCTTGCCTCTGCAAGAGTTCATGTCCTTGACCTCTGTCTAAGGAAAGCACTGTGCCTCTGCTCCATGTTCCAACTTCTATGCTGGCTCCCTTCATGCGGCTTGGGTACTTCGCCAAGTTACACCCAAGTTGCTCCGCTCCTCGTTTTTGCATTGAGTCGATGGTGGCCCTCGTGCCCACCATTCCACGGGTCAGCCCTCCCTTGAGTCCGATCTCCACATCGACTCCAAGTGTGCCTTCATTTGTGTTGCTCCCCCACTTGATCTCGCAATGCATCCACCAATGCATTCTCTCAAGCGAGATCATGCGACGACTCCTCGCCGCTTGCTCAGTCCATCGAGCTTCATGGAGTTGTTGTTTATTGAGGTACTCCTCCTCAACATGTGAAGTCCGTCTCACATGATTCTCCCTCTGGAGAGCTGAGACTTATCCCTCCTGGATAACTGTCCCATTGGAGCAACATCTCTCTTCGTTTCGGAGACCACCATCCCCTTGGACTACTCCGATCTGCTGAACAAACTATGCATTGTTCTGCCTCCTACAAACGCACTTGCTAGATTGCGACTCCCCGTCAATACAGCCCCCACTGCACCCCTCAAGGCCTAGCAACATGCTGAACTCGTTGCACACTTTAGCCTCCTACGGACATATCCTTCACATGCCGAAGAGAAAGTTTCAATGCTCCATAGCGCCGAGTCTCGGTCGCCTTGGGATGGCCACGAACATTCCATCGTCCGCATACAAGCCCATGCATGAGTACCAAATTCTTCGAGTTAGCAATTCCCCTCACCTCTGTGAGCTTTGCATAACTCTTTTGGTCGTTGAGCAACTCATTCCACCTTGCATGGTCTCATTCTTGCCAAGCGCCGCACTTGCCTAGAGCACCATCAAGTATGGTTGTCAACGTTGAGCCATAGCTCAAACTCAGCCATCCCAACCTTTGTGCGCTCCACATTCTTCCAAGCTTGCCTGTTCTCGTGGTGCCTCTTGCGCGAAGGGTTGGCCATTCCTCTGAATGCCAATCTCAGATGCCCGCTCCTCTGAGCGACTCTTTTCCCTACATCTCCATGCCCGTTTTCCCTCAAACGGTCGCACGTGTGCTGACTGCCCTCAACGCAGCCCCGCTAGGTCCCCCACGTTTGCATGTCAAGTGTTTCTATGAGTGCTTGTCCTGCTCTGATACCATATGACACGGACTTAGCTGGTTTTGCTTAAGTCGTGCGGCACCCTTGCGTATCCGTCCGCAAAGGTCAGCCTCCCCGAAGACTCCCATTGTCCCTTAGGACCAACAAAAGAGAGAACGGGCAAGAGAGAACGCCTCAATCGGGATCCACAAGAAAACATCTCCGAAAAACACTTCATAGACAATGCAAATTATAAACAGACTTTACAAGCTCTGAACAGTGGCACAACAAAGGGTAAAATGGTCCATTACAGACCGAAAAGCTCTCGTACGTGTCCACATGACACAACCTTTATTTACAAGCCTAAAGAGGCCACCAACCCAACTAAAGTGGGACTATTAAGCCTTCGGCCGCCCCTCTACATTCTGTACAAGGCATGAACATGCCAACAGACACGGACAGATATAAGCATTACATCAAACATCCTGTTTCAAAGTTTGTCCGTGACAATATGTCAAAAGTCATTTCGCACAAAGAAACCCGATTGAATTCATTTTTATCTAAGGCGTAAAACAAGGCATTCATAGCCTTTGCATTTAGAGAAAACATTATCTTCTCCAAATCATTCCAATGGTTCATTGGAAGAGAAGACATTTCAAATCCATTTTCAACTATATGCCATAAGTTCAAATCCAAAGAAAGTAAGAAAACTCTCATTCGAGTTTTCTAATAAGTGTAGTCCGTTCCATTGAAAAAGGGAGGACGAATGAGAGAGTGACCCTCTTGAAAGTCGAAAAGAGCCATTTCTATTTGGGTGTTAAACCAAAGTAAAAAACCATGGCTCTGATACCAATTGTTAGGATCAAGAGTACTAAGAGGGGGGGGGGGGGGGGAGGCGGGTGGGCTAAATTAGTGTAGCGAAAATCTTTCGTCGGTTAAAAAGACTTTCGTACGAAAAAAGTCGTTTACATTGAAAATCGATTTCGGAAATCGATTTTGGAAAGTTAATAACATGGAAGCATAAGGAAGCGTAGTGACTATCTAAGTAGTTTGCAGTATGTAAATGACAAGAATAAAATGCAAACCAGAGAATACAGTAGTTTATAGTGGTTCAGTCAATCGTGACCTACATCCACTCCTCCGATTCCTCTTCCGTCGAGGCCACCGGCATCCACTAATGATCTTCCTTTACTAGGCGAAGATCAACCTCCTTCTTACACCCCTCTTATCCTTTTACCGGGTTTAGGAGATAACCCTTACAAGCACTCACTCCTCTCAAACTAATATAACACTTAGACTCAAAGAGGAGGATTCTCACAAGAGATTACAACAACGTTTTTCTACTTTCAAACTCTCTGTGCTTATGTGCTTTAACCAAGGATGAGAGGGGTATTTATAGACTTCAAGTTGATTCAATCTTAGAGCCTAAAAACATCTCATCCTGGGTTCCCCGGGCACGAGCGGTACCACTACCTAGTGTCAGTCTAGCTGACACTGTCCTGGGCGGTACCACCGCCCAGGTCTGGTGGTACCACTGCCTGGGGGGAAATGTTGGGTGGTACCACCGTCTAGCACCCTGCCAGGGGTGGTACAATCGCTAAGACTGGCGGTATCACCACTTGACACAGTCTTGAAGACTGTGCCATGACGGTGAGACTCCTTGGGGCACTATTTGGGCTTCTTATTAGGCCCAACAAAGTTCTTACATGGGCCTAGGTAGCCTGTAATTGGGTTGGCCCAATCTAAGCCTAATTACGTGCTAACTATGATTCCTAAGACATATTCTAAGCTAAACGAAGTCCGTAAGTCTATTCTTCCGGCGAGCTTCCGGCGAACTTCCGACGATCTCTCGGCAATGTTCCAGTGGACTCCCGGAAAGCTCTTGGACTTCATGACGATCTTCTTGTCGACTTCCGATGAGTTTCTCTAGTAAGCTCCGAGACTTCTCGGCTAGTTTCTCTAGAACTTCCAACGAACGTCCGGACTTCCGACGAACTCTCGAACTCCTAACGTGGTCGCGTCCTTGACTCCGGGACTTCATTTTGCTTCATGCCTTGCTATCATAGTTAATCCTGCACATGTAAAATAAACTTTGATCTAGACAATTAATACTAAGCATTAATCAAGTTGTTCGGCATGTCATTGGTTTCTCGACGATTCGTCCGATTCTTCGGCGCATCGTCCTCGCCTGCGGCCTATTACCCAATCGGCTAGTTGACTCCGCAACTCCGATATCCTTGGCGCAATGTCCACTCTTCTTGGCCCTATTGAATCTCATATTTTGATGATGAAACACTTGATATGTGTTTATGATTTAATCTGCATTTTGAGTGATGCAGGATGCTTCGTTCAAGATGAGATAATTAAAGCAGAAAAATCATGTTGTGCCAGAGGAACATGTCAGAAGATTGGACATCAGGTCGGTGGATCGGTCGACGTATCGACAGAAGGCTTTGGGCCATGGATTCGGGCATCGGGCCAAGAAGATCGGGTATTGCGCCAAGGATATCAGAGTTACAGACTCAACTAGCCGATTGGGTAATAGGTCGCAAGAGAGGACGATGCGCCGAAGAATCGGACGAAGTGTCAAGGGACCAATGACATGCTCGACAACTTGATTAATTGCTTAGGAGTAATTGTCTTTATTGAACTTTTGTTTTACATGTGCAGGATTAACTACGATAGCTTGAAAATGTAAGTCTACCAGAGTCAAGTTTGATGGGTGATCGAGAGTCCAAAGATTCATCGGAGATGTTGCCGGAACCAATTGAGAAGAAATCAGGGACTTGTCGGAGTTTTCGGAAGTCCACCGAAGAGATCGTCGGAGGTTCGCGGAGATCACTGAGAAGGCTTGGCTACTCGCTGAACTCGCCACAAGATCGGGAGCCTGCTGGGAGTCTACCGAAAGAAATCCGAGGGTGTATCAGAAGTCCACCGGAAGATCGCCGGAAAGCTCGCCGGAAGGAGACTCGACGTTTGCCAGTTGAAAACTTGCTTAGGACTATGTTTTTAGTTACGTAGTTTGCATGCAATTAGGGTTAGGATTAAGGGATAATCCTATATCCTGGTTAGGGGCCAACTGGGCCTGATATTACCTAGTTTGGGCCAGATTTGAAGCCCATCTAGTGACCCGTATGACAGGGCGGTGGAACTGCCAGATTGGGCGGTGGCATCACCCAGAACCCGAGGATCGGGCGGTGGTACCGCTGGACTGGGCGGTGGCACCGCCCAGCACCCGAAAGGTCGGGCGGTGGCACCACCACCGACAGGCGGTGGCACCGCCAGTTAACGGTCAATATGATATTGACAGGTGGTGGCACCGCCATCGACAGGCGGTGGCACCACTAGCTTCGGGAATGCAAGAGAATTCAAATTTGGAGCTCAAATTTGAATCCTTTTGGGGTTTATAAATACCCCTCAATTCTCAGCAGAGAAAACAACCTTTGAAAAATTGGAGATTGAGATAAAGCCTTAGCAAAGTTTTTAGCAAGTCTTGTTTTCAATAGCTTAAGTGTTCACCTCCCTCTTTCTCTTTAAAAATCTGTAAGAGTGTGAACCACTTGTAAAATGTTGTAAGAGGGGTATTTGTCCTTCCCCTTCCAAGTGATTTGATAGTAGAAGTTGGGAGCCTCATCGAAGAAGGCTTCGTAAGTGGATGTAGGTCATTTTGACCGAACCACTTTAAATTGGTGTGTTCCTTGAATGTGTGAGTGTTTACCTTTCTTAAACCATTATTTACATAGTAGCAAGCTTTCAGTTTTTATCTTCTCACTTTACTCGAGCTACTTTCACCAAGTCATTCATTGTCGAATCGAAATCTCTATGCTTTTACGAAATCGTTTTCAAACTTACGAGTTTTAATCCGCTGCACTAATTTATCCCCCCCTCTTAGTGCCGCTCTGATCCTAACAATTGGTATCAAAGTCATGTTTTTCTACTTTGGTTTAACACCCAAATAGAAATGGCTCTTTACGACTTTCAAGAGGGTCACTCTCTCATTCGTCCTCCCTTTTTCAATGGGAAGGACTACACTTATTGGAAAACTCGAATGATAGTTTTCTTACTTTCGTTGAATCTCGAGCTTTGAAATATTGTCAAAAATGAATTTCAAAAATCTTCTCTTCTGATGAGCGAATGGGATGAATCGGAGAAGAAAGGTTTTGCTTTAAACGCGAAGGCTATAAATGCCTTATATTGTGCACTTGACAAAAATGAATTTAATCGCGTTTTGATTTGTGATTCGGCTTTTGATATTTGGAGAACTCTTGAGGTCACTAATGAAGGCATTAGCCAAGTGAAAGAGTCCAAAATCAACATTATTGTGCACTCTTACAAACTTTTCCGAATGAAACCAAGTGAGTCCATCGGAGACATATACATCCGTTTCACGGATGTCATCAATGGACTCAAAACTCTTGGTAAAAGTTTTTCTAACTTTGAACTAGTAACTAAAATCTTAAGATCCATTCCAAAAAGTTGGGATCCAAAAGTTACGGCCATTCAAGAGGCCAAGGACCTTAAGACATTTTCTCTCGAAGAACTAATTGAGTCTTTAATGACCTACGAAATAAACAATGTGATAAAAAGGGAACTCGAGAAGACCACATGAAGACTACTCGAGCATAAGCTCAAGTGATGGTGAACTTAAACTACAAATAAAACAAAAAGTAAAAAGTAAAAAGAACTGAACTACTTGCTTTGAATGCAAGAAGAATAAAAATTGGGATAAATTGAGCTCCTCCAAAGACGAGGAGAAAATCAAGAAAGGTAAGGTGGCAAACTATGCCTTAATGGCTTTTAACGATGAGGTAATCGAAACCCCCTTAATTTATTTTGAAATTACTTGATATTTTTCGTGATGTATTTTCTTTTTTTTTTGAATAATTATTTTTCTTGAAAATTGTATGTTTTATGTTTATAGAATAAAACATTAGATTTAAATCTAATGATCATATGTATATTTTTCTTAAGAAGAAAAAATGTGTATCTTGATGATTTTCGATTTTGATTGAAACCATGCTTGATGTTTTAATGATAATATTAATAAATTTAACATCATGCTTAATGATGATACATGGCTTTTGTATAGAAAACTAAGCATAAAAAGATAGATTAATCTAAAAAAAACAAATGCATGACTATAACAAATAACAAAATTATTTTGGTTAAAAATACCTTATGCTCAATGAAACCATGATTGATGAATATGCTTTATGTTTAATAATTTCTTTGCCTTGTATGTCCTATTATGATAAATATTTTGAAAATAAATGAAATCATGTTTGATTTGAAGTAATGTAGAATGATCATGCTTAATGAGTTTTCTTTCGAAATGATGCATAATGATTTTTGTGATTTATGGATTATCGATTTTCACGATATTAAAAGTGGCTTTTTCGGTTAAAAAAAAAATTGATGCATATTTTGATTTGACATAAATGAAATAGGCATGCTTATATGAAATAGTATAAGTGTCATGCTTGACGATTGTATACTTAATAATGCTTGATGTTGTAATGAAAATATTGAAGTTTTAATACCATGATTGATAACTTTATGTATGAGATTTTAAAGTAATATATAATGATTTTTTATAATTTATTGGGCTTGATGGTTTTATGACGAAATTCATTTTTTTGATCCTAAATGTTGATGCATGTTTGAAAAGCATGTTAACATGAAATCAATCACTTAAAATGAAATGCTCTTAAAAATAAAAAAAAAGGAAAATCTATTATCAATGAAATCATGAATCTACTTATATTATGAATTTTGTGATCCATAAAAATGATTTTGATAATTTAAATTTGAAATGAGTTTTATCAAAATCATGATCTTGATTTTTTGGAATAATATGAGATTTCTTTTGATAATCATTTTGATTATTTAAAAGGAGATTTGTCAAAATGATTCATGGAATTTTGGATTCATGACTTGATCCTTCATTTGTTTATGAGATGGTTGAAATCTTTGTACCTTTGAATTCTTCCCTTCTCCTTTCGATTTTTGAATTCATGCATGTTATATGTTGAAGATTTGAAACCATGTTTTGATATCATGCATACCTAAGAAATATTGATTTGATAAATTGAATGATTTGAAAATGAATGATGATTTTTCTCTTGAATGTAACTTGTGATATTCTTTATGAATCATCATCTTGATTTCTTGATATTCAATACATGAAATTTTGTTATGAATCAAGATCTTGTTCTTTGAACTCCCATGTTTCTTCTTATTGTTTACTAAAGAAAAAAATTTCTGAAATGAATCATGATTCTTTTTTGGAATTATAATTTTTATGATTCAAAAAGAATTGAGAGCTTAAAAAATCTATCTATGTTTTTCTTTTTATGAATATCTTGAAAATGATTTTGATTTGACGATTTGAATTTGAATAAGATTTATCTTGATTTTTCAAAATTTATAACTTAAAGACTTCTTATGCAAGAATCAAGGTACTATAACATTTGATCTCCTACATTTCTTTTTGACATTTATAAAAATAAAGGAGATCTGTTGAAATAAATCATACCTTTTGGTATTCAAATGGTTATCTTTGATGATATGATTTCTTTGTATCTATGATGCAAATGCCTTGATTGAATCACTGTTATAAAAGAAAAAGGAAATTGTTAGCTTGCTAATTGCAAAAATATACACTAGCTTGAATGATAAAACATGAGATTGTCTATAATGCAAATTTATTGTTATCATGATATGTAGATTGAAATAATGATTAGAATATTGATGTAATTATAAATGATGATTTGGTATTATGCATAAAATACTCTTGATATTATTTTGATACATACAAATGAAAAGTTATGAACATGCATGGTAGGATATAATTTGACAAAATTGATACCATCATGATATGAAACATTTATGATTTGCAATGATGCATACAATACTTGTGCTTTTTAATTATGATGTAATGTATTACATAGTGAATCATGATTTAAAATGCTATGAATTATTGCTAAAATGATGTATCATAAATGTTGATTTAATATTTTGTATCATGAATGCTCTAAATGATGAATGTTTGGTATCGTGATCAAAATATTGATAAATAGTTAAAAATTTTAGTATCATGTATGATATGCTCATAATGTTGATTGATTTATTCAATATCGTGCATGAATGAAATATAAGATTTTTTAAATAGTACATGTTTTAATTTGAAAATATAATGATGCATAAATAAGATTGATACTTACCCTTGTCATAATTGATGTAAAGGGTCTTTCCTTCTTTTTGACAATGACAAAGGGGGAGATAGCTAGCTTGCACAAGACAAGAGAAGCAAAAAATTATAAAAGTACACATCGCAAAAAGAGGCAAAACTTATTAGCTTGCTCATCTCAAAAGCAAGAAATGCTATCTTGTAATCTCAAGCAAATGCACTATCTTGCCTATCTCAAGAAGCAAAACTTGCAACTTGCACATTGCAATAGGAAGCAAGAATCATGAGCTTACACAAGAAAGCTATCTTGCATTTGCTTTCGAAATTTTTGCTAGCTCGTATGTAGTAAAACTTGCATATCGTAAAAATTACTAGCATGTAGTCTAAAGAGAAGTAAACAGTTGCTATCTCAAGATGTTGAATATGCCAAACTTGCACTTTGCAATGGAAGCAAAATTGCAAGCTCAAACATTGCAAAGGAAGCAAAATTTGATAGCTTGCAACTTGCATATTTCAAGAAGCAAGAGCTGCTTTTTGAACATCTTAAAACTGCAAGCTTGCATGTTCTAAAATATTGTAAAATGTTGTAAAGTAGGATATGCTATTTTACTATCTTGTATATCTAAAACTTGATAGCTTGTATATTCTAATGTGATATAGCACTTGCTAAATTTTTGCTAGCCTGCATGATGTAGCATTTGCTAAATTTTCAAGCTTACAAATTGCATGATGATAAAACTTGATATTATGATTTTCATGCAATAAGTTGAATTCATCTGTCAAACACATAGAAAGTGACACTTCTCCTTTTTGTTGATGATAAAGGAGGAGAAGTATAATCATGTTATGCATGATGACGTATTACAAATATTCATGATAAATATTTACAATGACTTGAATTTGGCTTGAATTTAAAGTTCTATCAATATGACATATTGATAGGGGGAGTTTGTTTAAACTCCGGGAGTTAAGGTTAACTCTGTCATCAAGTGGTTGTCATCATAAACAAGGGAGAGATTGTTGAATCTCGTATTTTGATGATGAAACCACTTGATATGTGTTTATGATTTAATCTGCGTTTTGAGTGATGCAAGATGCTTCGTTCAGGATGAGACAATTAAAGCAGGAAAATCATGTTGTGCCGGAGGAACATATTAGAAGATTGGACGTCAGGTCGGTGGATCGATCAACGTATCGACAGAAGGCTTCGAGCCATGGATTCGGGCATCGGGCCAAGAAGAGCAGGTATTGTGCCAAGGATATCGGAGTTACGGAGTCAACTGACCGATTGGGCAATAGGCCGCAAGAGAGGACGATGCGCCGAAGAATCGGACGAAGCGTCGAGGGACCAATGACATGCCCGAGAACTTGATTAATTGCTTAGGAGTAATTGTCTAGATCGAACTTTTGTTTTATATGTGCAGGATTAACTACGATAGCTTGAAGACATAAAGCAAGTCTACCGGAGTCAAGTTCGATGGGTGTTCAAGAGTCCGAAGATTCGTCGGAGATGCTGCCGGAACCAACCGAGAAGAAATCGGGGACTTATCATTGTTTTCGGAAGTTCGCCGAAGAGATCGTCGAAGGTTCGCGGAGATCACCGAGAAGGCTCGGCAACTCGCTGAACTCACCACAAGATCGGGAGACTGCTGGGAGTCCACCGGAAGAAATCCGATGGTGTATCGGAAGTCTACTAGAAGATCGTCGGAAAGCTCGTCGGAAGGAGACTCGACGTTTGTCGGTTGAAAACTTGCTTAGGACTATGTTTTCAGTTGCGTAGTTTGCATATAATTAGGGTTAGGATTAAGAGATAATCCTATATCCTGGTTAAGGGCCAACTGAGCCCGATATTACCTAGTTTGGGCCAGATTTGAAGCCCATCTAGTGACCCGTAGGACCGGGCGGTGGCACCGCCCACCACCCGAGAGGTCCGACGGTGGCACCGCTAGCTTCGGGAACCCAAGAGAATTCAAATTTGGAGCTCAAATTTGAATCCTCTTGGGGTCTATAAATACCCCTCAATTCTCAACAGAGAAAACAACCTTTGAGAAGTTAGAGATTGAGATAAAGCCTTAGCAAAGTCTTTAGCAAGTCTTATTTTCAATAGCTTAAGTGTTTACCTCCCTCTTTCTCTTTAAACTATCGACACTTCATAGAAGGGTATTCGAAGTGTGCAACTCCATTGATGGAGTTGCTGAAGAAGGAGCAGCCTTTGAGATGGTCTGATAAATATGAATTTGCATTCCAAGATCTGAAGACTGCTGTGTTGAAAGAACCGGTGCTCAAATTGTCGGACTATGGGGAGCCCTTCGAAGTCCATACAGATGCTTTAGATTTCGCTATTGGGGGAGTACTCATGCAGGAGGGTCATCCGGTAGCCGACGAGAGCTGTAAGCTCAACGAGACTGAGTGGCGGTGTTCGGTGCACAAGAAGGAGATGACAGCGGTGGTCTATTGTCTACGAGTTTGGTGACACTACCTTCTTAGATCACGATTTAAGCTGAGGATAGACAACATTGCTTTGAGCTATTTCCAAACTTAGAAGAAACTATTCCTAAAGAAAGTACGATGGCAGGACTTCCTGGCTAAGTTTGATATAGCAATGGAGTACAAGCTCAGAAAAGCAAATGTCATGGCCGATGCATTGAGCCAGAAAGTGGAGTGAGTGAATGTTGTACAGTTGGAGGGTAGAGGCCAAGCAAGTCAGTTGTACTCCAACTTCCTTTCTAGGATCAGGGATGGATTATATAGTGATCCCCAGGTAGTAACCCTGATGCAACTCATCAATGAAGGCAAGGCATGACAATTTTAGGTCCAGGAGGGACTCGTTTACACAAAAGGGAATAGGGTTTATGTCCCTCGAGTGAGCAATTTAAGGCGTGAGCTCTTAAGAGAATGTCACGATTCCCTTTGTGCTAGATATACGGGCATTCATAGAACCTTGGCTCTCATGGAGAGGGCCTTCTACTGGCCGAAGATAGGGAGTGATGTAGAGGAATATGTGTTAGGAAAAGAGTCGGCACTAAAAGGGGGGTGACTTAGTGTAGCGGTAAAAATTACGTCGGTTCAAAACTTCGTTGCAATTAAATTCATTTTCAACAAAAAACCATTTCATAAAGGTATTGACTTTAAAAGTGTATGAAAGAGTATAGTGGATGTAAAGCAAGTAAATTGGTTTACAGTAAAGTAAATTACATAAGAGAAATGCAAACCAGATTTTTATAGTAGTTCGGTCGTCGTGACCTACATCCACTTTACCGATTCCTCTTCTGTCGAGGCCACCAACATCCACTATCAGTCTTCTTTCAATGGGCAAAGACTAACTATCCTTTTACACCCCTCTTCTCCTTTTTAAGGGTTTAGGAGACAACCTTTTACAACCCTCTTTTACAAGGTATCCCTTTCACACCTCCCTTAGAACTCTCTCTAAGCTTTGGGAGGAGGAAACTCAACTTTCGAAGGTTTATAACTTTAGAATCATAGGATTTTGCTCAATATTTATTACATCTCCATACAGGAATAGCTAGGGTATTTATTGTTGAATCTCGGATTTTGATGATGAAGTCAATTGTCATTTGTTGTCTAATCTATGTGTTGAGATAAGTGTGCAGGATTAACTATGATGAAAGTTAGACAAGCAGCAGGAGTTGCGCCGGAGTCAAGTTCATGATCACGTTGGGAGTTCGAGAGTTCGATGGAAGTTCGGACGGTCGTCGGAGGTTCTGCGAGAACAGATCCGAGAAGTCCAGAAGCTTGCCAAGCGAAGCTCGTCGGAACTTGCCAAGTGGATCATCGCAAAGTCTAGAAGTTTGCCGGAAGTCCGCAGGAGCATCACCGAGGGTTCATTGGATGATCGACGGAAGTTCGTCGGAAACTCGCCGGAAGAAGCGATTGACGCACCGAAGCAAAGCTGCAGAAATTGTCTTAGATCTAATCGTAGTTAGCACATTGATTAAGTTGGAAAATGGGAGGTGATCCCATTAGCTTAATCTTGGGGCAATTGGGCCCCTGAAAGACTGAAATTGGGCCGAATAGAGCTAACCATTCGGACCCTGATTGCACCAGGAGGTGCAACCGCCTAGGCCAGGAGGTGGCACCGCCTGGGCTAAGCCTCCCAGCGAGACTGGGCGATGCAACCTCCCCAGCCAGGAGGTGGCACCGCCTGAGCTCAGTCTTCGAGCTAGACTGGGCGGTGCAACCTCCCTGACAGAGAGGTGGCACCGCCTGAGCTCAGTCTTCGAGCAAGACTGGGCGGTGCAACCTCCCTAACAGAGAGGTGGCACCGCCTGAGCTCGGTCTTCGAGCTCTGGCAGAGAGGTGCAACCGCCTCAGTCAAGAGGTGGCACCGCCTGGGCTCAGTCTTCGAGCTCTGCCAGGCGGTGCAACCTCTCCAGTCAGGAGGTACAACCGCCTGATCCCGGAATTCCGGGATTTGATCGTTTTGAGCTCCAAATTTGAATTGGGTTGGGGCCTATAAATACCCCACCCATTCAGTACTGAAAAGATACAGACCTACACCGAATTCTTGATCTTTTCTGTGATTCTAAGAGCTCAAATTTGTGTAAAGTCCTAAAGTTCTCCTCTTTCTGTTCTTCAAGTCTTGAATTGTAAAGAGAGGAGAGAAAGGTCCTATAAGGGTTGTCTCCTGAGCCCATCAAAAGGAGTGAATCTGTAAAAGGGCAGTTGGCCTTCGCCTATTGAAGGAAGGCCTCTAGTTGACGTCGGTGACCTCGTCGGTGGAGGAAGCCAAAAGTGGAGTAGGTCAAGACTGACTGAACCACTCTAAATCTCTGGTTTGCGTTTATTTTGAGCACTTTATCATTACTGCAAACCTCCTACATAGCTACTGCTCTCTGCGCCTTTACGAACAAGTTTCTAAGTGCTGATCTTTCCAAATCTGCATTCAGACGTAAATCGGTGTTTTCATACATTACAGTTTACGATTACGTTTTGTAACTGCAAACTGTCTTCTGCGCTTTTACGAACGAGTTTCTTTGCAGTTTACATTTACATTTTGATTCTATTTATAACTGCAAACTGTCTTCTGCAATTTTACGAACGAGTTTCAACATTTAGACGTAAAACTGCATTTAGACGTAAATCGGCTTTCCTCGCACAATCATCAGATTTCAGTTTACGTTTACGTCTTGACTTCAATTGCATACTGCCTTCTGCGAATCTACAAACGAGTTTCAAAGTTCAGACGTAAATTTGCGTTTAGACGTAAATCTGCGTTTAGACGTAAATCTGCGTTTAGACGTAAATCTGCTTTTTGCAGATTACTTTTTGAGTTGTACAATAGCAGCACACTGTCTTTATATTTCTGCTTAAACTGCGCTTAGACGCAAACTGTGTTTAGACGCAAACTGTGTTTAGACGCAAACTGCGCTTAGACGTAATCTGCGCTTAGACGCAAACTACGCTAAGACGCAAACTGCGCTTAGACGCAATCTGAGCTTAGACGCAATCTGCATTTAGACGCAAACTGTGTTTAGACGTAAACTGCACTTAATCATAAGTAATCTTAGAATCGGCTTTCGCATCAAAATAGTTTTTATCGAATGAACACAGCTTTCGTTTTTAATCGCTGAAAGATTTCCGCTGCACTAATTCACCCCCCCCTCTTAGTGCTCTCGATTCTAACAATTGGTATCAGAGCAAGGTTAACTCTCTAACGGATTAAAACCCAAGAGAAATGGCATACGCCGGAAACCAAGAGGGGCATTCTATTACGCGTCCACCCATGTTCAGTGGGACGGACTACACCTACTGGAAGACTCGAATGAGGATCTTTCTTATTTCTATGGATTTTGAACTGTGGAATCTTGTCGAAAATGGATTTTCGAAGTCTTCTCTTCCAATGATCGATTGGAATGATTTGGAGAAGAAGGCTTTCGCTCTTAATGCAAAGGCTATGAATGCCTTATTTTGTGCACTTGACAAAAACGAGTTTAACCGTGTCTCAACTTGTGAAACTGCATTTGATATTTGGCACACACTCGAAGTGACCCATGAAGGCACAAGTAGAGTAAAAGAGTCAAAAATCAATTTGCTGTTACATTCTTTCGAACTTTTCCGGATGAAACCGAGTGAAACCATTGACGACATGTTTACCCGTTTCACGGATGTCGTCAACGGTCTAAAAGGACTCGGAAAGAGTTTTTCGGATTTTGAGCTTGTTAATAAGATACTAAGATCCCTTCCTAAGTGTTGGGATCCTAAAGTCACTGCTATTCAAGAGGCAAAAGATCTGCGAAATTTTCCTCTTGAAGAACTAATCGGGTCATTAATGACCTACGAAATGACTTGTAAAGCTCATGAAGAGCAAGAAGACATCCTTCCAAAGAACAGGAAGGATATGGCACTCAAAACTTCTGAATGCCACTTGAGAGAAAACTCAAGTGATGAGGACTGTGATGATGACTTGGCACTTCTAACAAGAAAGTTTAAAAAGTTCTTTAAAAGAAACAAGTTTAAGAATGATGCAAAAAATAAACTTGAACCCAAGAAGGACCAAGTAATCTGCTATGAATGCAAAAAGCCGGGACACTACAAGAGTGATTGTCCCCAAGTCAAAAGGAGAACATCAAAGAAGAAGGCGCTTCAAGCAACATGGGATGACTCGAGCGCATCCGAAGAAGAGGAGTCCAACACCGAGCAAGTTGCTCATTACGCCTTAATGGCCATCGAAGATGAGGTAACAAATTCAATAGATGCAGATTTATCATTCGATGAATTATTAAATGCTTTCCATGAATTGTTTGATGAGTGTAAGACTATCAGTAGTAAATACAAATTGCTAAAAAAGGAGCATGATAGTCTTATTTGTAATTTCGATAAGTTAAATGCTGAACATCATGATAGTTTAAGCCCATGCATAAAATGCCATGATCTAGAAACTCTCCAAAAAGAAAACTTGCTACTTAAGGACACCTTGAAGAAATTCGAGGTTGGTAGCAAGTCATTGAACATGATCCTTACAAACAAGGGTCACGTTCCCAAAAGAAGTGGAATTGGATTCGTGAGAAATCCTCACCAAAATCCAACCACCTTCATAAAATGCTCCATCTTACATATTCGACATCAAGACAAATGTAACTTCTATTGTAAATTTGGACACAAGACACATTGTTGTCCATTCAAGAAAATAAGTCCAAACAAATTGATTTGGGTTCCTAAAGGAACCATGACAAATTCTATGCACCATGATAAGAAATGTAGATCTATTTGTGAGGCACCCAAAAGCAAATGGGTACCTAAACATCATCCTTTCTTGTAGAAAACTAAACAATCGCAAGCTAGGAGCAAGAGATGGTACCTTGATAGTGGATGCTCAAGGCATATGACCGGAGATCCATCTCAATTCTCTAAGCTCACTAGCATAGACGAAGGATATGTCACCTTCGGAGACAACAACAAGGGTAAAATCATTGGCAAAGGAACCATAGGTAACAAATCCAACTTCTCTATTGAAGATGTTTTGCTAGTTGATGGTTTAAAACATAACCTCTTGAGCATTAGTCAATTATGTGATAAAGGATATATTATAAGATTTGAATCTAATGCTTGCATCATTGAAAAACCACACAAAAATATATCTATGATTGCATTGAAACAAAATAACGTATACACTATTGACATCAATGATTTGTGTAATGAAATGTGTTTTTCTGCTTTGAATGAGGATGCTTGGATATGGCATAGAAGATTAGGTCATGCTAGCATGAAACTAATCACTCAAATATCATCCAAAGAACTTGTAAGAGGAATTCCTCATATCAAGTTCATCAAAGATAATGTATGTGATGCTTGCCAATTAGGTAAACAAATTAAGAGTAGCTTCAAATCTAAAAATCAAATAAGCACCTCTAGGCCCTTACAATTGATCCATATGGACTTGTTCGGACTAATCTCCACATCAAGCCTAGGAGGTAGCAAATACGCCTTCGTCATCGTGGATGACTATAGCAGATACACATGGACTTACTTCTTAAAACAGAAAAGTGAGTGCCTTAGATCTTTTACCAAGTTTTGCAAACTTGTTCAGAATGAGAAAGGGTCTATGATTTCATCAATTAGAAGTGATCATGGTGGTGAATTTCAAAACCATGATTTTCAGGAATTTTGTGAACTCAATGGATACAACCATAATTTCTCTACTCCTAGAAATCCTCAACAAAATGGAGTTGTAGAAAGAAAAAATTGAAATTTACAAGAAATGGCAAGAACCATGTTGAATGAACACAACCTACCCAAATATTTTTGGGCCGAAGCCGTAAATACTGCATGCTACATTATGAATAGAGTTCTAGTAAGACCTCTACTAACCAAAACTCCCTATGAGTTATGGAACAATAAAAAACCCAATGTTTCATATTTTAAAGTATTTGGGTGTAAGTGTTTTATCTTAAATGAAAAGGACAACTTAGGAAAATTTGATGCTAAATCCGATGAAGGAATCTTTCTTGGTTATTCTACTGTTTCTAAAGCCTTTCGTATCTTCAATAAAAGAACTTTAATTATCGAAGAATCCATTCATGTTGTTTTCAATGAGATTTCCGAAATCACGAAAAATGATCTTGACAAAGATGTTAATTTTGATTCCTTGAATTTAAATGAAACTCCTTCTCCAACTAGCAACTTGGATGCATCCACTCCCGAAATATCCTTACCCAAGGATTGGAAGTATGTAGATGCTCATCCCAAGGAGCTAATCTTAGGAGACACGTCAAAGGGGGTTCAAACATGATCTTCTCTTAAAACTTTTTGTGCAAACGCCGCCTTTCTCTCCCAAATTGAACCCAAATGCGTTGACGAAGCCATGAAAGATGATTCATGGATTATCGCAATGTAAGATGAATTGAATCAATTTGAGAGAAATGAGGTGTGGAAGCTTGTTCCTAGGCCAAATGACCATTTAGTTATTGGTACTAAATGGGTTTTCAGAAACAAGCAAGATGAAAATGGTATCATGGTTAGAAACAAGGCTAGATTAGTGGCCAAAGGTTTCAACCAAGAAGAAGGTATCGATTATGAAGAAACCTTCGCACCTGTGGCTCGATTGGAAGCCATAAGGATGCTCCTTGCCTACGCTAGTTGTAATAATTTTAAGTTATTTCAAATGGATGTTAAAAGCGCTTTTCTAAATGGCTTTATTTTCGAAGAAGTTTATGTTGAACAACCTCCTGGATTTGAAAATAATAGCCTCCCTAATCATGTGTTTAGATTAACTAAAGCTCTCTATGGTTTAAAACAAGCCCCAAGGGCTTGGTATGAGAGACTTAGTTCTTTTCTTATCAAAAATAACTTTACAAAAGGCAAGGTTGATACTACATTGTTTATCAAGAATTTTGAAAATAATTTTCTTATTGTTCAGATTTATGTTGATGATATCATCTTTGGCTCTACAAATGAATCTCTTTGTGAATCTTTTGCTAAAACTATGAGTCTTGAATTCAAAATGAGCTTAATGGGAGAATTAACATTCTTCTTAGGTTTATAAATCAAACAACTAAGCAATGGCATCTTTATTAGTCAAACTAAATATGCCATGAATTTATTAAAAAGGTTTAATATGAATAACTCAAAGGCTAGTAACACTCCTATGAGCACCTCCACTAAGTTAGAAATTGATGAAAGTGGAGAAAGCTTTGATCAAAAAACTTATAGGGGTATGATAGGAAGTTTATTTTACCTCACTGCCACCAGACCAGACATCATGTTCAATGTAGGACTTTGTGCTAGATTTCAATCAAACCCTAAGATATCTCATCTCAAAGCAGTTAAAAAAAATACTTAGATATCTTAATGGAACCACAAATCTAGGATTATGGTACCCAAAATCAGAAAATTTTGAGTTAACAGCTTATGCTGATGCGGACTTCGCTGGCTGTAGACTAGATAGAAAAAGCACATCAGGATCATGTCAATTTTTAGGACATGCCCTTGTTTCCTGGTCATCAAAGAAACAAAGCTCGGTTGCTCTATCAACAACCGAAGCTGAATATATTGCAGCAAGTGCATGCTGTGCACAAGTTGTATGGATGAAAAACACTTTAGAAGATTACAAAGTTAATCTTAAAGATATTCCCATTAAATGTGATAACACGAGTGCAATATGCTTAACTAAGAATCCTATACAACACTCAAGAACAAAACATATTGATATTAGACATCACTTTATACGAGATCATGTCACTAATCATGACGTAACCATAGAGTTCATTGATACTAAACATCAACTAGCTGACATTTTTACAAAACCTCTAAGTGAAGAACAATTTGATTTCATTCGAAGAGAATTAGGAATGTTGATGTGTCCGAATAGATAAATTTGTTAAAATTATTTTTCGGACTATATTGAATGATCAAATCACCTGATTGCCATGTTTCTATATGTGAAAATCTGCAACAAAATCTTGTCCGAATGCATCTGATTTATAAAATAGATTTTCTCGTACACTTTCATGAAAAATAAGTTTCTGAAATAGATTTGATGAAGTGATTCATGTGTATGTATTCCATCCTGCAAAATCTTTACATAGACAATGGATTATAACAAAAAGGGGAAGAAGTATTTAAAGCAATCTATGTAAAATTCCTCTATAAGCTTGCTATTATTATTTTCCTGGTATCATAATTACTATGCTTTTTATTGATGACAAAGGGGGAGATATATGAATTGATAAACACTGCCATGATTAGAAATACTATGAGTGATGCTATAAACACACTGCTATGATTATGCCATCCTTGCATCACCAAGAGATATATGAACATGTGCTAAAGTTTGCATTATGCCCTGAGTTGATATCTTATCATGTGAAGAAAATGTAAAACTTGCTAGAATATTTCAAATGTGTGCATCATGTAATAGTGCTTCACAGCTTTAAATGATAATGTTCAAAATACATGATGAATAGTTACAAACACAATCATACAAACTTGATGATGTATGTCAAGCTTTGACATCATCTTTGAAGAGATACATCATGATGAGTATCATGATGGGAGTATTGATAAGTTTAACTGATCTAACTTATCAATACGTCACATGAATTCTTAGGTCTTGAATTCAAGGTTGACTTATCTCAACTATGGCATATAGACAGGGGGAGTTAAGGATAACTCCATTATCAATTGATTGTCATCATCAAAAAGGGGGAGATTGTTGAATCTCGGATTTTGATGATGAAGTCAATTGTCATTTGTTGTCTAATCTATGTGTTGAGATAAGTGTGCAGGATTAACTACGATTAAAGTTAGACAAGCAGCAGGAGTTGCGCCGGAGTCAAGTTCATGATCACGTTGGGAGTTCGAGAGTTCGACGGAAGTTCGGACGGTCGTCGGAGGTTCTGCGAGAACAGATCCGAGAAGTCCAGAAGCTTGCCAAGCGAAGCTCGTCGGAACTTGCCAAGTGGATCGTCGCAAAGTCCAGGAGTTTGCCGGAAGTCCGCAGGAGCATCACCGAGGGTTCATCGGATGATCGACGGAAGTTCGCCGGAAACTCGCCGGAAGAAGCGATTGACGCACCGAAGCAAAGCTGCAGAAATTGTCTTAGATCTAATCGTAGTTAGCACGTTGATTAAGTTGGAAAATGGGAGGTGATCCCATTAGCTTAATCTTGGGGCAATTGGGCCCCTGAAAGACTGAAATTGGGCCGAATGGAGCTAACCATTCGGACCCTGATTGCACCAGGAGGTGCAACCGCCTAGGCCAGGAGGTGGCACCGCCTGGGCTAAGCCTCCCAGCGAGACTGGGCGGTGCAACCTCCCCAGCCAGGAGGTGGCACCGCCTGAGCTCAGTCTTCGAGCTAGACTGGGCGGTGCAACCTCCCTAACAAAGAGGTGGCACCGCCTGAGCTCGGTCTTCGAGCTCTGGCAGAGAGGTGCAACCGCCTCAGTCAAGAGGTGGCACCGCCTGGGCTCAGTCTTCGAGCTCTGCCAGGCGGTGCAACCTCTCCAGTCAGGAGGTGCAACCGCCTGATCCCGGAATTCCGGGATTTGATCGTTTTGAGCTCCAAATTTGAGTTGGGTTGGGGCCTATAAATACCCCACCCATTCAGCACTGAAAAGATACAGACCTACACCGAATTCTTGATCTTTTCTGTGATTCTAAGAGCTCAAATTTGTGTAAAGTCCTAAAGTTCTCCTCTTTCTGTTCTTCAAGTCTTGAGTTGTAAAGAGAGGAGAGAAAGGTCCTGTAAGGGTTGTCTCCTGAGCCCATCAAAAGGAGTGAATCTGTAAAAGGGCAGTTGGCCTTCGCCTATTGAAGGAAGGCCTCTAGTTGACGTCAGTGACCTCGTCGGTGGAGGAAGCCAAAAGTGGAGTAGGTCAAGACTGACCGAACCACTCTAAATCTCTGGTTTGCGTTTATTTTGAGCACTTTATCATTACTGCAAACCTCCTACATAGCTACTGCTCTCTGCGCCTTTACGAACAAGTTTCTAAGTGCTGATCTTTCCAAATCTGCATTCAGACGTAAATCGGTGTTTTCATACATTACAGTTTACGATTACGTTTTGTAATTGCAAACTGTCTTCTGCGCTTTTACGAACGAGTTTCTTTGCAGTTTACATTTATATTTTGATTCTATTTATAACTGCAAACTGTCTTCTGTAATTTTACGAACGAGTTTCAACATTTAGACGTAAAACTGCATTTAGACGTAAATCGGCTTTCCTCGCACAATCATCAGATTTCAGTTTAAGTTTACGTCTTGACTTCAATTGCATACTGCCTTCTGCGAATCTACAAACGAGTTTCAAAGTTCAGACGTAAATCTGCGTTTAGACGTAAATCTGCGTTTAGACGTAAATCTGCGTTTAGACGTAAATCTACGTTTAGACGTAAATCTGCTTTTTGCAGATTACTTTTTGAGCTGTACAATAGCAGCACACTATCTTTATATTTCAGCTTAAACTGCGCTTAGACGCAAATTGTGTTTAGACGCAAACTGTGTTTAGACGCAAACTGCGCTTAGACGCAATCTGCGCTTAGACGTAAACTACGCTAAGACGCAAACTACGCTTAGACGCAATCTGAGCTTAGACGCAATCTGCATTTAGACGCAAACTGTGTTTAGACGTAAACTGCACTTAATCATAAGTAATCTTAGAATCGGCTTTCGCATCAAAATAGTTTTTATCGAACGAACACAGCTTTCGTTTTTAATCGCTGAAAGATTTCCGTTGCACTAATTCACCCCCCCCCCTCTTAGTGCTCTCGATCCTAACATTTATAAGCCGCAAATGGATTCAAATTTGGAGCCCAAAATTTAAACCCCCGAAATTTTAGGGTACGGGCGATACCACCGCCTACACTAGGCGGTACCACCGCCTGCAGCCTGACACTAGGCGGTACCACTGCCCAGATTGGTGGTACCACTGCTCAGACAGTCTTGGAGACTGAGTCTGGGCAGTACCACTGCCCAGACTGACGGTACCACCTCTTGACACAGTCTTGAAGACTGTGCCACGACGGTTTAACCTATTTGGTCACTATTTGGGCCTTTCTCTTGGCCCAACTATCCTCTGATTGGGTTGGCCAAATTCTAATCCCTATTATGTACTATCTATGAATTTTAAGACATTTACTAAGCTAAAAAAAATTCGTAAGCCTAGGTTTCTTCCGGTGAGCTTCTAGTAATCTTCCGGCGAACTTTCGACGATCTCTCGACAATGTTCCAACAGACTCCTAGCAAGCTCCTAGACTTCATGATGATCTTCTTGGTGAGTTCTGATGAGCTTCTTTGGCAAGCTCTGGGACTTCTCGATCAATTTCGACAGAACTTCCGACGAACATCCGGACTTCCGACGAACTCTCGAACTCTCAACGAAATTGCATTCTTGACTCCGAGACTTATTTTGCTTTATGCCTTGCTATCGTAGTTAATCCTGCACATGTAAAAACACACTTCCATCTAGACAATTATTACTAAGCATGAATCATGTTGTTCGGCAGGTCATTGGTCCATCGACGCTTCATTTGATTCTTTGACACATCGTCCTCTCTTACGGCCTATTGCCCAATCAGCTAATTGACCTCCGCAACTTCGATATCCTTGGCACAATTTCCACTCTTCTTAGCCCGATGCCCAAATCCATGGCTCGAAACCTTCTATCGATACGTCATCCGATCCTCAGACTAGACGTCTAATCTTCTAACATATTCCACCGGCCCAACATGATTCTTCCTGCTTTAATTATCTCATCCTGATCGAAGCATCCTATGTCACTCAAAACGCAGATCAATTCATAAACACTTATCAATTGGTTTCATCATCAAATCTGATATTCAACAATCTCCCCCTTTTTGATGATGACAACCAATTGATGACGGAGTTTAAACAAACTCCCCCTTATCAATATGCTATATTGATAGAGACTCTTAGATTCAAAAATTCAAGCAACATGTTATCATAAACTTATGCATAACATCATACTTCTCCCCTTTTGTCATCAACAAAAAGGAGAAGTGCAACTAGCAAGTGTTTTTAGACATCCAAGTTCAAATCGTTGCATAATAAATCTCAAGTTTTATCATCATTGCAAGCTAGCAAAAATTTTGAGTTTTACATCATGTAAACTAGCAATATTTAAGCTATTCAAGAAGGCAACTTTTGCTTCTTGAAATATGCAAGTTAGCAATTTTTGCTTCTCTTTTGAAATGAGCAAGCTAACATGTTTTTGCATCTTCTTGACTTGTGCAAGCTAATAAGTTTGCCTCTTTTCATGATGTGCATGCTAGAAATTCTTTCTCCTCCTTTGTCATTGGCAAAAAGAGAGGAATAACAAAACAATGGTGCAATTCATCAATTTTTAAATTATGACAAAAATTAAGTATCATTCTTATTTCAATATGTCATAATTGAGATAAACTTTGAATTTAAATTTAATTCAAGTCAATGCAATTTTAATCATGATTCTCATACATGATATGCAATACATCAAATACATCATCATAATAAAATCATAAGTATTGCATGCATCATTTTTGAATAAGCTAGCAACTTTGCTTCCTAGAAAGTTTTTCTCCTTGCAATTTGTGAGCTAGCAAATTTTACATATCAAAGTTGGCAAAATTTTTTACATCTTTTGGGATGAGCAAACTTTTTGCTTCTTCTTGAAGTATGCAAGCTAGCAAAATTTCTCCCCCTTTGTCATTGTCCAAAAAGAAGGGAAGAAAATAATTTTTTAATTCTTTTTCCCTTTACAACAATTTTCAAATCATGACAAAGGTAAATAACAAAGATAAAAAATCAAGTCATGAATGTCAAAATCAAAGTATTGCATACATTCATATCATCACATGAAGAATATCAAGAAGAACTTGGTGATGAGATATACTTCATGAATACAAGGAATTTTACATAATAAAATTCAAGTCATAAACCTTAAAAGATGTCAAGTAGCATATCATGGTTTATTAGAATAAGTCTTCTTTTTGGTGAATAGTAAAAGGAATAGTAGGAGAACAAGATCTCAATTCATGCATATCAATGATATAATTCACTTTGACAAATCTCATTTTTAACAAATAACAAAAAGAAACATGGGAGTTCAAAAACAAGATCTTGATTCATAGAAAAATTTCAGGTATCAATATCGAGAATTCGAGATCATGATATAGATGAAGACATTCTTATAGCAAAAAGATGTCATAAGAGAACACATAAATGATCTCGATTCATATATAATATCTCTCAATTCATTATGAATCATAAAAATTATAATTCTGAAAAATCATGATTCATTTAGAAAATCTCCTTTTAAGAAAATACCAAGTAGAATAATAAGAGAATGATTAAAAAAAATATTGATTCATAATAAATATTTATTTGCAAATATCAAGGAATCAAGATTTGGATAAAAAAAAATTATTCAAATTTAAATCATCAAAATCACTTTCATAGTTCAAGAGATTCAAAATAATATAAATATATATTTCAATCTCTTATTCAATAAGATAGTGATGTTTCATTTTAAGTTGTTAGTTTCATACAAGTATGCCTTTGTCTTTTTATGCCAAATAAAAACATGCATCAATCATTTAGGATCGAAAAATAAATTTCGTCATAAAAACCATCAAAATCAATAAACCATAAATTACCCAAAAAATAATCATTTCTTCAAATCATCATGCATAGATTCACATTAAGTATGATATCAAATCTCTTAACATTTTCATTAAGACATCAAGCATGGTTTCAATCAAAATCGGAAATCATCAAGATATACATTATTTCTTCTTGAAAAAACATACATAGGATTATCATTAGATTTAAATCTAATATTTTATTCATAAAACATATAATTTTTATGATCATTACTAGAAGGATAAGCATGATTCCTAAAATTTTTATTTTTTGCATTATTCATTACATTATTAAACATGTAATTTTCAAGAAAAATAATTTTTCTAAGTTAAATTAAAAATAACTCATGCAAAGCATCATGTTATTTTGAGATAAACTAAGGAGGTTTCGTTTGAGTATTTTACCTCATTGTCGAAAACCGTTAAGGCGTAGTTTATCACCTCGCCTTTGTTGGATTGTCCTTCATCTTCGGATGAGCTCATTTCGTCCAAGATTACTTCTTTCTTCTTGCGTTCATAGCAAGTAGTTGCATTCTTTTTAAGTTTATTTTTATTCTTCAATTTTTATTTCATAAATTTTTTAAATTTCATAGTGAGGAGTTCAAGTTCACCATCACTTGAGCTTATGCTCGAGTGGTCTTCGATTGTTCTAAGTCTGAAATCCTTTTTGTTCTTTGGAAGGATATTCTCAAGTTCGTTTTGTGCATTGTGCGCTATTTCATATGTCATTAATGAACCAAAAAATTCTTCAAGTGAAAAATTATTATGATCTTTTGCCTCTTGTATTGTGGTTGCTTTGGGATCCCAGTTCTTATTAAGAGAACATAAAATTTTGTTTATAAGTTCAAAGTCCGAAAACCTTTTACCAAGTACTTTTAAACCATTGATGACATTCGTAAAACGGGTATACATGTCTCCAATGGTTTTGCTTGGTTTCATATGAAAAAGTTTAAAATCATGCATCAAAAAGTTGATTTTTGAATCTTTAACTTTACTAGTGCCTTCATATGTGATTTCAAGAGTATGCCAAATGTCAAAAGTCATGTTGCAAGTAGAAACCCAATTAAATTCGATTTTATCTAAGGCACAAAATAGAGCATTCATAGCTCTAGCATTTAAAGAAAAAGTTATCTTCTCCAAATCATTCCAATGGTTCATTGGAAGAAAAGACCTTCGAAACCATTTTCCATAATACTCCATAAATTTAAATCCAAAGAAAGTAAGAAAACTCTTATTCGAGTTTTCTAATATGTGTAGTTCGTCCCATTGAACAAGGGAGGACGAATGAGAGAAAGTCCCACTTGAAAGCCGAAAAGAGCTATTTCTCTTGGGTGTTAAACCAAATGAGAAATAATGAGGCTTTGATACTAATTGTTACGAAAAGAGTTGACACTAAGAGGGGGGTTGAATTAGTACAACGGTAAAAATTACGTCGGTTCAAAACATCGTTGCGATTAAATCCGTTTCCAATGAAAAACTGTTTCATAAAGGTATTAACTTTGAAAGTGTACAGAAGAGCATAGTGGATGTAAAGCAAGTAAAGTGGTTTGCAGTAAATTAAATTACACAAGAGAAACACAAACCAGATTTTTATAGTAGTTCGGTCGTCGTGACCTATATCCACTTCGTCGATTCCTCTTCCGTCGAGGCCACCAGCATCCATTATCTGTCTTCTTTCAATGGGCAAAGATCAACTTCCCTTTTACACCCCTCTTCTCATTTTCATAGGTTTAGGAGACAACGTTTTATAACCCTCTTTTACAATGTATCCCTCTCACACCTCCCTTAGAACTCTCTCTAAGCTTTGGGAGGAGGAAACTCAACTTTCTAAGGTTTACAACTTTAGAATCACAGAGTTTTGCTCAATATTTCTTACTTCTCCATGTAGGAATAGTTGGGGTATTTATAGGCCCTAAATGGATTCAAATTTGGAGCCCAAAATTCAAACCCCCGAAATTTCAAGGTACGGGCGGTACCATCGCCTGCACTGGGCGGTACCACCGCCTGCAGCCTGACACTAGGCAGTACCACTGCCTAGACAGTCTCAGAGACTTAGTTTGGGTGATACCACCACCCAGACTAGCGGTACCACCGCTTGACGTAGTCTCGGAGACTGTGCCATAACGGTTTCACCTGTTTGGTCACTATTTGGGCCTTTCTCTTGGCCCAACTGTCCCCTATTATGTGCTAATATGAATTTTAAGATATTTACTAAGCTAAACAAAGTTCGTAAATCTAGGTTTCTTCCGTCGAGCTTCCGACGATCTTCCGGCAAACTTCCGACGATCTCTCGGTAATGTTCCAGCGGACTCCCGGCAAACTCCTGGATTTCATGATGATCTTCTTGGTGAGTTCTGACGAGCTTCTTTGGCAAGCTCTGGGACTTCTCGGTCAATTCTGATAGAACTTCTGACGAACGTTCGGACTTCCGACGAACTCTCGAACTCCCAACGAAATCACGTTCTTGACTCCGGGACTTTATTTTGCTTTATGCCTTGCTATCGTAGTTAATCTTGCACATGTAAAAATACACTTTAATCTAGACAATTATTACTACGCATGAATCATGTTGTTTGGCATGTCATTGGTCCATCGATGCTTCGTCTGATTCTTCGACGAATCGTCCTCTCTTGTGGCCTATTGCCCAATCAGCTAGTTGACCTTTGCAACTCCGATATCCTTGGCGCAATATATGCTCTTCTTGGCCCGATACCCGAATCCATAGCCCGAAGCCTTCTGTCGATATATCGACCGATCCTCCGGCCCGACGTCTAATCTTCTGACACATTTTCCTCTGACCCAACATGATTCTTCATGCTTTAATTGTCTCATCCTAATCAAAGCATCATGTGTCACTCAAAACGTAGATTAATTCATAAACACTTATCAATTGGTTTTATTATCAAAATCTGAGATTCAACAATATGTTCGAACGTGCCTCATTTGCCAACAAGATAAGGTGGAGCAGCGGAAGCCGGTGAGACTTTTGGAGCCGTTGCCTGTACTATAAAGGTCATGGGAGAGCATTTCCTTAGACTTAATTTCAAGCTTACCGGTAGTAAGGGGACTCGGATCGATACTCATGGTGGTCGATCAATTTTCAAAGTATGCAACTTTCATTGTTGCACCCCTATACTGTTCAACAACAGAGGTGGCCAAGTTGATGATGAAGAATGTGGTGAAGTGTTGGGGAGTCCCGCACAATATCATCAGTGATCGAGATGCTTGGTTCCTGGGACGATTCTGGACCAAGCTATCTAAATTATTGGGGTCTAAGTTATACTTCTCCACAAGTCTCTACCCCTAGACGGACGGCCAAACCGAAAGGATAAACTCACTCCTGGAGCAATATCTTTGACACTATATGGGTGCCAACCAATGAAATTGGGTGAAGTTGTTGGACATAGCTCAATTCTCCTACAACTTGCAGCGGAGCTCTGCTTATAAAAAGAGCCCCTTCAAGATCATTACAGGACAACAACCTTCAACTCCTCAAACCTTGGCTATTGGATATATTGGGAGTAGTCCGTCAGCATATAACTTTGTAAAAGAATGGCACTGAAATGCAGATATTGTGCGGGCTTACTTGGAGAAGGCGGCTAAAAAGATGAAGAAGTGGGTAGACTTGGGAAGGCGAACGCAGGAGTTCAAAGTCGGTGATTTGGTGTTGGTAAATCTCCAACCAGCATCACTCCAATTCTTTAGGAATAAATTACACAAAGGATTGGTGTACAAGTATGAAGGGCCCTTCCCAATTATCAATAGGGTGGGCAATGTCTCCTACAAGTTACAACTGCCAGCGTGGCTCAAAATTCATAATATTTTTCATGCCAACAACTTGAAGGCCTACCACTCAGATCCGCAAGATGCTTCCCGAAGTGTTCCAACTCGGCTACCTCCCACCAAAGCCTCCTATGAGAAGTGAGTTGAAACCATTTTAGCGGATCGCAAGATAAAGCTACCCAATGGAGCTGAGCAGACTGAGTACTTAGTGAAATGGCGAAAGCTTCCCCGAACCGAAGCCAATTGGGAGCCCAAAGATGCCCTTCGACACGAAGAAGCAGTCATCAACAACTACCAACAAGCATCAATGAGGGCATCGACAGTTTAAGTGGGGGAGAATGTCACGAACGATCGGCATGCACTCGCAATAACTTCGTTCAACGAACCGTTCGTCACTTTTGTTTACATGTACAGATGCTTGGCAACATGTTTTGCTTTGGTTTTGTGTTCTTTTGCTTATAAAAATATAAGTTCAAATAGGTTGCAGTGCTATAGTGCGACCGCTCACCGCACCGAGCAAAACATCCCAAAATGGCTCCGTTTTTACGTGCCATGGGCTGTTTTCTATATCTCGCTGTTGTACGTAAAACATCAGCCATCTTAGCACCCTGAAACCACCCGGGTGGCACCATGGGGGATGGGGCTTCTGTATAGAGTCAAGCGTTGAACAATCTTCATAAGTTCGTATGTTTTCTTGACGGGAACTAGCCTCCACGCCCGACACCCGGTGAGCAGCTGTTTGTGGACTTGTAGTTGTTCGTTCAACCATCTAAAGTCCTTGTTTTCCTCCTTTCTCTATTTTCTCTCATGCACGCAAGGTGCTCACTGAATTGCTTGTAAAGCTTCCCTCTTCGCGAGACGTCAGGACTTGTCTGTCGCTCATTCTTTGAACTAATCAACTTTCTCTTTTACAAGCCCTTTGGGACCTGAGTGAGGTTGCAAATAGGTGTTGCGAACATATATCGCAAGGGCACATCAAGACTTAGGCAATCCCAACTAAGTCCAAGAAGTTGACGCGAGGGTGCTTCGTGACTTAGGCAACTCAAGCTAAGTTCGTGTCTTGGCCGCAAGGTGCCTCACAGCTTAGGCAATTCCAACTAAGTCCGTGACATCTCGGCGAGCTCCCGATGAACTCTCAGTAAGCTTCCGGCAAACTCCCGGCACATCATCCGAATCTTCAACGTATCGTCTGATCTTTGACTCCGGCCCAACATCTATTTTATGTTTTTATTACTATCTTGGTTAATCCTGTAATACTTATCTCAATATATGGATTAGATCAGTAATTTACTAATTAATTTCATCATCAAAATCCGAGATTCAACAATCTCTCCTTTTTTTATGATGACGGAATTAACCTTAACTCCCCCTATTTATATGCCATACTTGAGAAAAGACAAACTTGAATTCACAACCTTGAATTCAACCATCAAGCCAATAAGTTATATTCATTTAAACTTATCAACATACACATCATGATACTTATCATGATTTACCAATTCAAAATATGATACCACATATTTATCAATAAAAATGATGTCAAGGCATGACATCCATTTTTAAGTCCAAAGATGATAGACAATCATCATTTTCAAGTATGATATTAATTTCAAATATTAAATTTAGTAATATAACAATTCTCGATAAAAGATGATAATTCATCATTCCGAGGCATGATATCAATTGTAAATAGCAAGTTAAGCTCATGATACCTTATCATAATAATAGTCGAGCATGATTTTAAGAATAAACAATTTCAAGTATCCATGCCACATTACGATAGAAATCAATCATACATTTTGAAAATTTTCATGTTTTTGACAAAATTAGTCATATTTCATGCATTCGTAATACATTCAAGCATTTACGATAAGATTCGTTTTTCACATTGTCATCAATTTTCCATATTTATCCTCTTTTGTCATCAACAAAAAGGAAATCATTAAATAAGGCAAGTGTTTTTTTAAAAATTATTCAAGTAAGTTCAACACCAATTTATCCATGTTAGCAAAAATGAGAAGTTAAGTAAAAACTTTGCATGATTACTTCTTTTGGATAAGCTAACATTTTTACTTTGGATGCACAAAAGCTTTTTGGTTCTTCTTGAGATGTGTAAGTTTCTTTATTCCTTGGTCATAAAAATAAGAAGAAGAGGAAGAAGGGTAAGGAAGAAATTCATCAATAACCAAATTCATGAAAGGATTCGAACCAAGTCAAATGAAAATAAATGAGTTTCATTGAATCAAGCTTCTAGTTTCAACAAGGAGAAGGGATTCATGAAATGGATCAAGATATCCATACGAAATCAAATCCTCATTCTTGCAAGTGATCATCGCATACAAAAAATCCATAAGCATTCTTCTTTCATGAGAAGAGTAAGGAAGAATTCATAGGAAAGGAGCATCAAATGAAGGATCAAGAATCCGTAAATAAAACTTCATAAATCAAATTGTTTCTCATTAAGAATTCACAAGAGTGAAATCTGTGAGAGATGTATTTGTCAATAAAATCCATGAGTGAAGTGATTAAGTGTATCAAAAATCACTAAGTGATGGAGCAAGGGTATGAAGTAAATTTGATACCAAGTTAAGAGGAAGATAAAAATGAAATAAATTCATGAAAGCTCCATTCATGAAATAAATTAAGAGGAAGATAGTCCAGAAAAGAAATACAACAAACTCATGCATTCAGACAGTTTAACATGCCTACCTCTCTTCTAATGAAATCAAATTGTTCTTCAGGTTTCATAAAGATATCGGTTAATTGATATTTTGTATCAATGAACTCTAAGATTACATCATGATTATTAACATGATCTCGTATAAAGTGATATCTAATGTCAATATGTCTAGTTCTAGAGTGTTGAATATGATTTTTTGTTAAACATATTGCACTTGTGTTATCACATTTTATGGGAATATTCTTAAGATAAATTCTATAATCTTCTAGTATATGTTTCATCCATACAACTTGTGCACAACATGCACTAGCCGCTATATATTTGATTTCGATCGTAGATAGTGCAACCAAGTTTTGTTTCTTGAAAGATCAAAAGGCAAGTGCATGACTTAAGAATTGACATATTCCATATGTGTTTTTTCTATCTATTCTACATCCAGCAAAATCTGCATCAGCATAAGCAATTAATTGAAAGTTTTCAGATTTTTGATACCATAATCATAGATTAGTGGTTCCTTTAAGATGTCTAAGAATTATTTTAACTGCTTTCAGATGCGAAAGCTTAGGATTAGATTAAAACCTAGCACAAAGTCCTATGCTAAACATAATGTCCGGTCTAATTACGGTGAGGCATAATAAACTACCTATCATACCCCTATAAGTTTTTTTATCAAAGCTTTCTCCACTTTCATCAATGTCTAACTTAGTGGAGGTACTCATAGGAGTATTGATAGCCTTTAAACTATCCATATTAAACCATTTTAGTAAGTCTAATACATATTTTGTTTGACTAAGAAAAATACCATCACTAAGTTGTTTGATTTGTAAGCCTAAAAAGAAAGTCAGTTCACCTATTAAACTCATTGCAAACTCTTGGCTCAAACTCTTGGCAAACGATTCTATAAGGATTTATTTGTAGAACCAAAAATAATATCATCAACATAAATTTGAACAACAAGAAAATTATTTTTCAAAATTTTTAATAAACAATGTAGTATTTGTTAGGATCAAGAGCAGCACTAAGAGGGGTGGGAGTGAATTAGTGCAGCGAAAAAAAAAAGCATTGATTCTGAAAAATTTTAGTTTCGATTCAATCTGTTTCAGAAAGAAACTAAACTTGAAAGCTTTTGTAAGAGTGCATAGAGAAGGTTAAGGAAGTTTGCTGTATTGTAAAATGCACAAATAGGAAAGTAAACCAAAATTTAGAGTGGTTCGGTCATTTTGACCTACATCCACTTTCGATTCCTCCTCCGTCGAGGTTACTGGCGTCCACTAATGGTCTTCCTTTAATAGGCGAAGGCCAACCACCTCTTTATAGCAGTTTCTACTTTTTACAGGTTTAGGAGATAACCCTTACAAGTCTCACACCTCTCTTGAATGATCTTAACACTTAGAAAGGAAGGAGGAGAACTCTAGTACTTTTACAATACTTTAACACTTCAAAGATTTAAGATTATGTTAATACTTTCATGCCCTTTTATGTAGAAAAGGGTAGGGTATTTATAGGTCCCAATGGTTTCAAAATTGGAGCCAAAAAGTGTTTCATCCCGGTTTTCCAGGGTACTGGTGGTACCACCGCCATTACTAGGCGGTACCACTACTTGACACCTAACATTGGGTGGTACCACCACCCAGTCTGGGCGGTACGACCGCTTGACAAATCTCGGAGACTGAGCTCTAGCAGTACCACCGCCTGACAGGGGCGGAACCACCGCTGGCAGTATTAATTGCCGACGGTACCATCGCCCAGTCTGGGCGGTACCATCGCCCAGTCTGGGCGGTACCATCGCCCAGAACACTTGGGAGACCGGGTCTGCCCGGCGGTGCCACCATTGGCTCTAGCGGTGCCACTACAAGCCATGATTTCAGGTGCTGAATGGGATGTTTAATCTGGCCCAATTTAGCCCGGTTAAGGGTGTTAGGATCAAGAGCGCACTAAGAGGGGGGGGGGGGTGAATTAGTGCAGCGGAAAGATTACGTCTCGATTAAAACTTCGTTCGATAAAAACTATTTCCGACGAAAACCTTTTCGTAAAGATCTTAACTTGAAACCCATTTATAAATATATTGAAAGCAGTAAGGGATTAAAGAGGTTTGCAGTAAAGATAAATTGCATAAAGGAAATGCAAACCAGAGTTTTAGAGTGGTTCGATCAATATGACATACATCTACTTTCGGCTTCCTCCTCCGACGAGATCATTGGCGTGCACTAGAGGCCTTCCTTCAATAGGCGAAGGCCAATCGCCTTTTACACCCCTCTTCTCCTTTTACTGGGTATAGGAGATAACCCTTACAAGCACTCACTTACTCCTCTCTCAAACTAGTTTAACACTTAGAAGAGGGAGAGGAGATCACACAAGATTTTAGCAGCGATTCTTTCTTTTTAAACTCTTTGTGCTTGTTTGTTTTAACCAGGGATGAGAGGGGTATTTATAGGCTTCAAGTTGATTCAAACTTGGAGCCTAAAACTTTCCCATCCCGAGTTCCCCGCGCACGGGCAGTACTACCGCTTGTGCTTGGCGGTACCACCGCCCAATGTCAGTCTGATGCTGACATTGTCCTGGGTGGTACCACCGCCCAAGTCTGGCGGTACCACTGCCTGGGGGGTAGTGCTGGGTAGTACCACTGCCCAGACTAGTGGCACCACCGCCTGGCACCCTGCCACGGGTGGTACAACTGTCCAGACTAGCGGTACCACCGTTTGACTTAGTCTCGAAGATTATGCCATAACGATGAGACTTCTTGGGCCACTATTTGGGCTTCTTATTAGGCCCAACATAGTTCTTACATGGGCCTAGCTGGCCCCTAATTGGGTTGGCTCAAATCCAAGCCCAATTATGTGCTAACTACGAAATCCTAAGACATTTGCTAAGCAAAACAAGTCCCTATGTCTATTCTTCCGACGAGCTTCCGGCAAACTTCCGACGAACTCTTGGGCTTCACGACGATCTTCTTGGTGAGTTCCGATGAGCTTCTCTAGCAAGCTCTGAGACTTCTTGGTTAGTTCTTCCAGAACTTTCGACGAACTCTCGAACTCCCAACGTAATCGCGTCCTTGACTCCGGGACTTTATTTTGCTTCATGCCTTACTATAGTAGTTAATCCTACACATGTAAAACATACTTCAATCTAGACAATTAATACTAAGTATTAATCAAGTTATCCGACATGTCATTGGTCCCTCGACGCTTCGTTCGATTCTTCGGCACATCGTCCTCTCTTGCGGCCTATTGGCCAATCGGCCAGTTTACTCCGTAACTCCAATATCCTTGGTGCAATATTCGCTTTTCTTGGCCCGATGCCCGAATCCATAGCCCGAAGCCTTTTGTCGATACGTCGACCAATCCACCGGTCCGACATCCAACCTTCTGACATGTTTTCCTCGGGCCCAACATGAGTTTTCCTATTTTAATTGTCTCATCATGATCAAAGCATCCTGCATCACTCAAAACTCAGATTAAAACATAAATACTTATCGATTGGTTTCATCATCAAAATCTGAGATTCAACAATCTCCCCCTTTTTGATTGATGACAACCAATCGATGATGGAGTTAATCTTAACTCTCGTAGTTTAAACAAGCTCCCCCTATCAATATGCCTTATTGATAGAAACTCTTGGATTCAAAAATCTAAGCAAAAATGTCATGATGACATCAACTAAAAGGAGAAGTTCCAACTATCATGTGTTTGAGATATAAATTCAAATCATTGCATAATAAACATCAAGTTTTATCATCATGCAATTTTGCTATCATCATAGATATGCAAGGTAGTAAGATAGCAATTTCTACAACATACAAGCTAGCAAATTTTACAACATTTTAGAACATGCAAGCTAGTAGTTTTAAGATGTTCAAGAAAGCAACACTTGCTTTTTGAAATATGCTAGTTGCACGCTAGCAATTTTTTGCTTCCTTTGCAATGCTTGAGCTAGCAATTTTGCTTATGTTGCAAAGTGCAAGTTAGTATTTTTTGCATCTTGAGATAGGCAAGATAGCGCTTTCGGTATGTAAATTTATAGTATGGAAGCTATCAAATTTTACACATAAAAAATTTTGTAAAATTTTACATCTTTTGAGATGTGCAAGATGGACTATTTTGCCTCTTTTTGAAATGTATAACTTGGCAAACATTGCTTCTCTTGAGATTTGCAAGATAGCACTTCTTGTTTCCTTTTTGAGATTAGCAAGTTAGCAAGTTTGCCTCTTTTTGAATTAGCAAATTTGCTTTCTAACAAGTTTTGCTCCCCCTTTATCATTGTCAAAAAGAAGGGAAGACCCTTTACCTCAATTTTCAGATTATGACAAAGGTAAGTATCAATCTTATTTGTGCATCATTATATTTTCAATTTAAAACATGCACAATTCCAAAACTTTACATTTGTATCCTCTCTTCATGCATTTACAAATAAATTAATCACTATGGGCATATCATACATGATATTCAAGCATACATGATACATCATTTTGGTAACAAATTATAGCATTTATCAATATTTTGATCATGATACCAAGCATTCATCATTTAGAGCATTCATGATACACATTATATGTAATACATCATTATAATAAAAGGCATAAGTATTGCATGTATAATTTCAAATCATAAATATTCCATGTCATGATGGTGCCAATTTTGTCAAAATTCATTACATCCTATCATGCATGATCATTAACTTCTCATTTGTATTTCATGCATAATTTCATTTCATCACATTCAAAATATCAAGAGAATTTTGGTGATGAGATAAACATTTCATGAACACAAGGAATTTTACATAATAAAATTCAAGTCATAAATTATCAAGATGTCAAGTAGCATATCATGGTTAATTTGAATTCATCATTTTTAGTGAATACCAAGAAGAATCATAGCATGAAAAAAAAATCTTGATTCATAGAAAAATTTCATGTATCGAATATCGAGAAATCACGAGGATGATTCATAAAAAAAATCGTGATTTATATTCAAGAGAAAAATCATCATTCATTTTCAACTCTTTCAATTTATCAAATCAATATTTCTTAGATATGCATGATACCAAAACATGGTTTCAAATGTTTAACATATAACATGCATAATTTCAAACCATTTTTAAGATCATCGAAGATAGTAAATATTTTGATTCTCATAAAAGATAGCTCAATTAGAGAAATAAAAAAGAAAGCTTATGATTTGGTTTAAAAATTTTCATTCACGTCAAAATCACTTTTCGAGAGATTCAAAATGACTTAAACAACTTTATCAATCTCTCAGTGAAAAATCGATAAGATAAAGAAAAATTTTTGAGAAAGCTTTCCTCTTTTTAGAGTTTCAATTCATATGATTGATTTCATACATGCATGTTCTTTGTCTTTTTATGCCAAATAAAAATATACATCATCGTTTAGGATCAAAAAATAAATTTCGTCATAAAAACTATCCATCTTGTTTATAATCGAAAAAGCCACTTTTATTACCGTGAAAGTCGATAATCCATAAATCTCAAGAATCATCATGCATAGAATAAAATCATCAATCATGGTATCAAAACATCATTATGCATCATATTATCAAGCATGATTTCATATTTTTAATCAAAATCATTTTATTTGTTTATCATAAAATATGTATTTTTCATGATTATTTATAAAATTACTAGCATGATAAGCATGATTCCTAATTTTTGTATTTTCATTATTAAACATATAATTTTTAAGAAAATTAATTCTAAACTAAATTTAAAAAAAGTGCATCATGAAAAGCATCATATAATTTCAAAATAAATTAAGGGGGTTTCGATTACCTCATCGTTGAAAGTGGTTAAGGTGTAGTTTGCCACCTCGTTTTTGTTGATTTTCTCCTCGTCTTCGGAGGAGCTCGATTCATCCCAATTTGTGTTCTTCTTCTTGCGTTCAAAGCAAGTAGTTGCGTTCTTTTTGTTCTTTAATTTTTATTTCATTAACTTTATAAATTTTTTTGTAAGTTCAATTCACCATCAATTGAGCTTATGCTCGAGTGGTCTTCAATTGTTCTAAGTACCAAATCCTTCCTATTCTTTGGAAGGTGGTTTTGTTCATCATGTGCATTGTGCACCATTTCATATGTCATCAATGAACCAATAAGTTCTTCAAGTGGAAAGATATTTAAATCTTTTGTTTCTTGTATTACCGTTACTTTTGATTCCCAAGTTTTAGAAAGTGATCTTAAGATCTTATTAACGAGTTCAAAATTCAAAAAACTTCTACCAAGTGCTTTTAAACCATTGACAACATCCGTAAAACAAGTGTACATGTCAACAACGGTTTCGTTTGGTTTCATTCGAAAAAGTTTAAAATCATACAATAAAAGATTGATTTTTTAATCTTTAACTTTTTTAGTGCCTTCATGTGAGATTTCGAGAGTATGCCAAATTTCGAAAGCCGTTTCGCACATAGAAACCCGATTAAACTCATTTTTATCTAAGGTACAAAACAAGACATTCATAGTGTTAGGACCATTTTTCTGAGCTTTTAAATAATGTTTATTGCGTCTATTTAGTTCAGTTGTTTATTGAGTCTGTTTAGTTCAGTTAGAGTCAAGTAGAGTTTTATTTAATATTTATTTATTATTAAGAGTCCAAATCCTGGTAAACTCTAGGTGGAACTCTATAAATAGTGATATAACCCTTTCTTTAAATGAATCAATCAATCAATTAAATGTTATTCCACTCTGTGGACTAACCCTAGGAGGCCGATCCCCTCGAAGTGATCAAGGAGGGCCGATCCCTTCAAAGCGATCATTATCATTCCCTTTTCTCCCCTTTCTTCCACGATAAGACTTTAGGGTCATAACATTTGGTATCAGAGCCTTATCATTTGGTATCAGAGCGACGATAAGACTTTAGGGTCTCATCAATTGGTATCATAGCGATGATAAGACTTTATGGTCTTACCAATTGGTATCAGAGCGGCGATCCTTGGCGTTCTCGTTGTAGTATTGTCGTAAATATCTTAAAAAAAAAAAATGCCCGCGGCCACTCCCCTACTTCTCAAGTCGTAGCCTTCCCCTGCTCCCTGGCCAGTAGTCTTCCCTCCTTGTTGCTCCACCCTGCTCGAGAGAGAAGGACCGCGGTCACTGCTTCCCGACCAGCGGACCAACCCCCTCGTCACTTCTACCGTTGGCGACGCTGCCCCCAACCGCGCCACCATCGCTGCCTCCGCTGCCCCCAACCGCGCCACCATCGCTGCCTGCCCTTGGGTCGCACCTGCAGTCGCTTGACCATCCCTCTTCGTGGTGATCAAAACAAGGCAACCATGACCGTCGTAGCCACCACCATCTCCTCAACCGCACGCGATTCCTCGGCGTCACCAGTGCCTCCTTCCACAATGCGACAAAGACAAGTATCATTCCCTCCCATCCGCACCGTCGCAGCCACCGCGACGATGAGCCCTTGGTGGTGCTGCCCCTAGCCGCATCGCCATCGCTGCCTTCCCTTGGGTCGCAACCATCGCAACTGCAGCCGCTCGACCTCCCCTCCTCGTGGCAACCACAACAGAGTAACTTTGCATTTTTTGCCGCAGCCACCAATCACTGTAGTTCCCGGCCAGCAACCACTGCCGCTGCTGCTCTTGGCCAATGACCAACCCCTTGTTCTGCAGCAGCTGCCCTCCAACAGCAAACGCAGCAACCACAGCAAGTACGCTGCCCTGCCTCAACCCCAATAGCGCACGCAACACCAATTCCTCTTCTCAACCTTGGCCGCTTCAACGCCGCCTCCCCCTTGCTTAGCATATTCTGCCACAACTGCAGGTTGCCATCACCATAGGTTGCCATCACCACAGCCTCAACCTCGTTGCTCGGTGATCGCCCCTTAGGTCGCAATAGCTGCAGCCACATCAACGCAGTCGGCTTCCGACCCCGGCGCTCTCACCCCACGCAGCGATAGAAACAGGGCAGCAACTCTTCCTCCAACGCAGCGACCGCAGCACTGCCCTCGGTGTCCATCTCCTCGGCAACTTTGCATCGACAGTGTTGATGCCCTTGACCGACACCAAAAACAGGAGTTGAGATTACAAATTTGCAGTCTTACGCAATGGCCACTGATAACTCGGTGAAAGCACAAATAGAAGCATTAAAAATCAAAATTGAGAACCGACTACAAGAAATACTCAATGATTTCAAAAAGAGCCTACTGGAGAGCCTCCGCAAATTTCAACAAAATGGGAGCTCAAGTTCTACATTGCATAGATATGAAAATGTAGGAAAAAGGCCCCAAGATTATAACACAAACTACTTACACATGAAGGTGAAATTTCTGAGATGGAAAGATGGAGATCTGACCAGTTGGATCTCTAGGGCAGAAAATTTTTTCCATTTTCACAGAACTCCAGAAGAATCCAAGGTGGAAATAGCCTCAATCCAGCTCGATGGAGATGCACTCCAGTGGTACGATTGGTATGAAACTGTTTACGAAGTTCCTTCGTGGGAGAAGTTCAAAAGAGGGCTTCTTATTCGATTTGGCCCATCCGAATATGAGAATGTTGATGGCCAGCTCATCAAAATTCGTCAAAATTCTACAGTATTGGAATATCATAGTAGGTTTGAAAGATTGTCAAATCAAGCTAGAGATTGGTCGGAACGACAGCTTCTGGATATATTTATTGAAGGGCTTAATCCGGAGATCCGGTGTGAAGTTAAGGCTCGTCAACCCCACACTATGATAGCTGCGATCTCATTTGCACATCTACATGAGAAAAAAAATAGCAAGGAAAGATCAGCAAGGGGTTTGCACTATGATGAAAAGTGGAGTATAGAGCACCAATGTAAACAAGGGCAACATATGATAATTGAGCCAATTAGAGAGGAACCGAAAGCAGAAGAGTTGGACTCTGATTATAAAGGTGTGGAAACTAATGAAGATATTGAAGCCATCACACATACAGTGCATACATTGGCTGGCTATGCTAACCTACAAACTATAAAACTTAGAGGAACTTTGAAGCATCAGCCTGTCACTATTTTGATTGATACATGCAGCACTAATAATTTTATGGACAAGAAAGTTGTAGCCCAATTAGCTTACCACATTGAAGGCTGTGATAGATTCGAAGTAAAGATCATTGATGGATAAATTTTAACTTATGATAGCAAAGGCCAGGAGTTTCTTGCAACGATTATTACACTAAAAGACTTACCTATTGCTTACACTATCAAAAAGTGGAGACTATACTTACTTGATCAATGGATTGTGATGCGTTGTAGATAGCCTATGATTGAAGTGCTGAAAGAAAAGCTCCCTGAGATTGATGTTGCTCAGCCTTGAGGACAATACTGATTTGAAGAGGGAGGAACTATTAGGACCCCTTTTTTGAGCTTTTGAATAATATTTATTGAGTCTATTTAGTTCAGTTGTTTATTGAGTCTGTTTAATTCAGTTAGAGTCAAGTAGAGGTTTATTTAATATTTATTTCTTATTAAGAGTACAAATCCTGGTGGACTCGAGGTGGAACTATATAAATAGTGATGTAACCCTTTCTTTAAATGAATCAATCAATCAATGAAATGTTATTCCACTCTGTGGACAAACTCTAGGAGGCCGATCACCTCGAAGTGATCAAGGAGGGCCGATCCCCTCGAAGTGATCAAGGAGGGTCGATCCCCTCGAAGCGATCAAGGAGGCCGATCCCCTTGAAGCGGTCATTATCATTCCCTTTTCTCCCCTTTCTTCCACGATAAGACCTTAGGGTCATATCATTTGGTATCAAAGCCTTATCATTTGGTATCAGAGCGACGATAAGACTTTAGGGTCTTCTCATTTGGTATCAGAGTGACGATAAGACTTTAGGGTCTTATCAATTGGTATCAGAGCGACGATAAGACTTTAGGGTCATACCACATAGCCTTTGCATTTAGAGAAAATATCTTCTTCTTGTTGAATCTCATATTTTGATAATGAAACCAATTGATATATCTTTATGTTTTAATCTATATTTTGAGTGATGTAGGATGCTTCGATCAGGATAAGACAATTAAAGCAGGAAAATCATGTTGGGCCGGAGGAACATGTTAGAAGATTGGACGTCGGGCCGGTGGATCGGTCGACAAATCGACAAAAGGCTTCGGGCCATGGATTTGGGCATCGGGCCAAGAAGAGCGGGTATTGCACCAAGGATATCGGAGTTGCGGAGTCAACTGACTAATTGGGCAATAGGCCACAAGAGAGGATGATGCGCCGAAGAATCGGACGAAGCGTCGAGGGACCAATGACATGCCGGACAACTTGATTAATGCTTAGTATTAATTGTCTAGATCGAAGTTTATTTTACATGTGCAGGATTAACTACGATAGCAAGACATGAAACAAAATGAAGTCCCAAAGTCAAGATCGAGATCACGTTGGGAGTTCGAGAGTTCGTCGGAAGTCCGGATGTTCGTCGGAAGTTCTACGGGAACCAACCGAGAAGTCACGGAGCTTGCCAGAGAAGCTCATCGGAACTCACCAAGTGGATCATCACAAGTCTAGGAGCTTGCCGGGAGTCCGTCAAAACATTGCCGAGCATTCATCGGAGGTTCGCCGGAAGCGCGCCGGAAGAATAGACTTACGGACTTAGTTTAGCTTAGAATATGTCTTAGGAATCGTAGTTAGCACGTAATTGGGCTTGGATTGGGCCAACCCAATTAAGGGCCAACTAGGCCCATGTAATCACTGTGTTGGGCCCAATAAGAAGCCCAAATAGTGCCCCAAGAAGACTCACCGTCATGGCACAGTCTTTGAGATTGTGTCAGGTGGTGGTACCACTAGTCTGGGTGGTTGTACCACCCTTGGTAGGGTGCCAGGCGGTGGTACTACTAGTCTGGGCGGTGGTACCGCCCAGCACAGCCTCCTAGGCAGTGATACCGCCAGACTTGGGCGGTGGTACTGCCCAGGGCAGTGTCAGCCAGACTGACACTAGGCGGTGGTACCGCTCAGCGCAGGCGGTGGTATCGCCCGTGCCCGGGGAACCCAGGATGAGATGTTTTTAGGCTCCAAGTTTGAATTAACTTGAAGCCTATAAATACCCCTCTCATCCCTAGTTAAAGTACACAAGCAAAAAGAGATTAAAAGAGAGAAAACGCTACTGCAATCTCTAGAATTTCTCCCCTTTAAATTCTAAGTGTTAGAATTCTGTTTATAGAGGAGAGTGAGTGCTTGTAAGGGTTGTCTCCTAAACCCAGTAAAAGGATAAGAGGGGTGTAAGAGAAGAGTGAGTGCGTAGTAAAGCAAGATCGTTAGTGGATGCTGGTAGCCTCGACGGAAGAGGAATCAGAGGAGTGGATATAGGTCACGATTGACCGAACCACTATAAACTGCCATCTTCTCTGGTTTGCATTTTATTCTTGCCATTTACATACTGCAAACTACTTAGATAGTCACTACGCTTCCTTATGCTCCCATGTTATTAACTTTCCGAAATCGGTTTTCAACGTAAACAACTTTTATCGTACGAAGATTTTTTGAACCGACATAGTTTTTACCACATCATTAATTCACCCCCCCTCTTAGTGCAGACCCTGATCCTAACAATTGGTATCAGAGCCTTGATTTTCATATTTGATTTAACACTCAAATTGAAATGGCTCTTTTTGGCAACCAAGAGGGTCACTCTCTCATTCGTCCTCCCTTTTTCAATGGGACAGACTACACTTATTGGAAAACTCGAATGAGAGTTTTCTTGCTTTCATTAGATTTGAATTTATGGCACATTGTCGAATCCGGTTTTAAAAGGTCTTCTCTTCCAATAAAAGATTAGAATGATTTGGAGAAGAAGACATTTTCTTTAAATGCTAGAGCTATGAACGCTCTATTTTGCACCTTAGATAAAATCGAGTTTAATCGGGTTTCTACTAGTGAAACGGCTTTCGATATTTGGCGCACTCTTGAAATAACACATGAAGGGACTAGCAATGTTAAAATTTTAAAAATTAATTTTTTAATGCATGATTTCGAGCTTTTCCGAATGAAGCCGAGTGAAACCATTGTTGACATGTACACTCATTTTATTGATGTCATCAATGGTGTAAAAGCCCTTGGCAAATGTTTTTTGGATTTTGAACTTATGAACAAGATTTTGCATTCTCTTTCTAAGAAGCGGGATTCAAAAGTAACGTCTTTACAAGAAACAAAAGATTTAAATATTTTTTCACTTAAAGAACTTATCGGTACATTGACGACATATGAAATGGTGCACAATGCACTTAATGAACATGATGAACAAAACTACCTTTCAAAGAACAGGAAGGATTTGGGATAGAACATTTGAAGACCACTCGAGCATAAGCTCAAGTGATGGTGAACTTAAACTACAAATGAAATAAAAATTAAAAAGCAAAAAGAACGGAACTACTTGCTATGAATGCAAGAAAAAGAACAAAAATTAGGATGAATTGAGCTCCTTCGAAGACGAGGAGAAAATCAAGAAAGGCGAGGTGGCAAACTACGCCTTAACCGCTTTCAATGATGAGGTAATCGAAATCCCCCAAATTTATTTTGAAATTACTTGATGCTTTTTATAATGTATTTTTTTAGTTTAGAATTAATTTTCTTGAAAATTACATGTTTAAAAATGAAAATACAAAAATTATGATCGTGCTAGTAATTTCGAAAATGATACTATTACATATTTTATGATAAACAAACAAAATGATTTTGATTGAAAATATGAAATCATGGTTAATAAGTAATAATGTGTATCATGTTGATTTTCATATTATTTCTCGATTTTGATTAAATGAAATCATATTTGATTTGAAGTAATGCATAATGATCATGCTTAATAAATTTATATTTCATAATTATGCATGATGATTTTTGTGATTTTACGATCTTTTGAAAGATCTTTTTCGGCATTAATGAATGATGCTTGGATTTGGTATAAAAGAAAAGAACAAGCATGTATGAAATCAATCAATGAGTTGAAACAAAAGGAGGAAAGCATTTTTCTTAAAAATTTTCCTCTTTCTCTGTCTTATCGATTTTTCACTAAGAGACCAATAAAATTATTTATGCCATTTTGAATCTCTTGAAAGAATTGTTGAGATTTTGATGATTATAATGATTTTGAAATTAGTTTTATCAAAATCATGATCTTGATTTTTTGGAATAACATGAGATTTCCTTTGATGATCTTTTTATTTAAAAGGATATTTGTTGAAATGATTCATGGAATTTTGGATTCATGACTTGATCCTTCATTTGTTTATGAGAAGGTTGAAATCTTTGTACCTTTGAATTCTTCCCTTCTCCTTTCGATTTTTGAATTTATGCATGTTATATGTTAAAGATTTGAAACCATGTTTTGATATCATGCATACCCAAGAAATGTTTTGTTTCTAACCACGATACCAAATTCATCTTGCTTGTTTCTAAAGACTCATTTAGCATCAATAACTTAATGATCATTAGGTCTTAGAACAAGCTCCCACACCTCATTTCTCTCAAATTGGTTCAACTCTTCTTGCATTGCAATAACCCATGAATCATCTTTCAAGGCCTCAGCAATGCATTTATGTTCAATTTGAGAAAGAAAAGCGGTGTTGGCACAAAACTTTTTAAGAGAAGAACGAGTTTGAATACCCTTTGATGTGTCTCATATAATTAGCTCCTTAGGATGAGCATCTATATACTTTCATTCCTTAGGTAAGGATGTTTGGGATGAAGATGCATCCAAGTTGCTAGTTGGAGGAAAGGTTTCATTCAAATTCCATCAAAATTATTTTTCTTAAATTTGGAAACTTCATTAAAGATAACATGAATAGACTCTTCTATTACCAAGGTTCTTTTATTAAAGACACGAAAGGCTTTTGAAATAGAAGAATAACCAAGAAAAATGCCTTCATCGGATTTTACATCAAACTTTCCTAAGGCACCTTTTTCATTCAAGATAAAACATTTACAACCGAAAACTTTAAAGTATGAAATATTAGGTTTTTTATCATTTCACAATTCATAGGGAGTTTTGGAAAGTAAAGGTCTTACTAGAATCGTATTCATGACATAGCATGCTGTATTAATAGCTCCGGCCCAAAAATATTTAGGTAGGCTATGTTCGTTCAACATAATTTTTGTCATTTCTTGATATTTCTATTTTTTTCTTTCTACTACATTTTGTTGAGGATTTCTCGGAGTAGAGAAATTATGGTTGTATCCATTAGATTCACAAAAATTTTAGAAATCATGGTTTTGAAATTCGCCACCATGATCACTCCGAATTAATGAAATCATAAAGCCTTTTTCATTTTGAACAAGTTTGCAAAATTTAGAAAAATACCTAAAGCAATCACTTTTGTCTGCTAAGAAGTATGTCCAAGTGTATCTACTATAATCATCCACAATTACAAAGGCATATTTGCTACCTCCTAGGCTTGATGTATCAATTGGTCTAAACAAATCTATACGAATCAATTGCAATAGTCTAGAGGTGCTTATTTGATTCTTTGGTTTGAAATTACCTTTTATTTATTTTTCTAGTTGACATGCATCACACACATTATCTTTAACAAACTTAATATTAAGAATACCTCTTACAAGTTCTTTGGATGAGATTTGAGAGATTCGTTTCATACTAGCGTGACCTATTCTCCTATACCAAAGCCAAGCATCATCATTCAAAACAGAAAAACATATTTCATTACAAAGATCATTAATGTCAATAGTGTATACATTATTTTATTTTAGGGCAATCATAAAGGTGTTTATGTGTGGTGGTTCAATAATGCAAGCATTGGATTCAAATCTAATGGCGTATCCTTTATCACATAATTGACTAATGCTCAAAAGATTATGCTTTAAGCATCAACCAATAACACATCTTTAATAAAAAAGTTGGAATTGTTATCAATGGTTCCTTTGCTAATGATTTTACCCTTGTTGTCTCCAAAGATGACATACCCTTCGTCTACGCTAGTGAGCTTAGAGAATTGAGATGGATCTCCAGTCATATGCCTTGAGCATCCACTATCAAGGTACAATCTCTTGCTCCTAGCTTGTAATAGTGAACATTTCTACAAAAAAGAGTGATTTTTAGGTACTCATTTGACCTTGGGTGCATCAAAATTTGATCGACTTAACTTATCATTTTGCATGAAGTTCTTTAAGGTTCCTTTAGGAATCCAAATCAATTTATGTGGACTACATCTCTTAAATGGACATTTATAAGCAACATGTCCAAATTTGTAACAAAAGTTACATTTGTTTCGGGGTGAAACATGCAAAGTTGGGCCTTTAACAAAGATGGTTGGATTTTTATGAGTGTTACTCACAAAGTTGATTCCATCTCTTCTATGAACATAATTCTTACTTGCAAGGATCATGTTTAAGGATTTGCTACATATTTTAAATTTTTCTAAGGTTTCATGTAGTTGCAAATTCTCCTTTTTAAGCATTTCTAATTCATCATATTTTATGCAAGGAGCTAAACTATCATCGTGCTCAATTTTTAATCTATCAAAATCACTAACAAGAGAGGCATGCTCCTTTTTTAAGGAATTATACTTTTTACTCAATGTTCTACATTTATCAAACAATTCATGAAAAGAACTTAAAAGCTCATTAAAAGATAAATTTACATCTAATGAACTACTGACTTCATTTCTGATAGCCATTATTAGTGCGTAGTTGGCAATCTCCTTGTTGCTTTGTTCTTCACCTTCGAAATCGCTTGAGTCATCCCACATCGCTTTGAGCGTCTTTTTCTTCTTTGGTTGCTTCTTCTTTACTTGGGGATATTCACTTTTGAAATATCTCGGCTTCTTGCATTTATAGCATATAACTTGTTCTTTCTCAGGTTCAATATTATTTTAGTGTCATTTTTAGATTTATTTCTTTTTATGAATTATTTGAACTTTCTTGTCAAGAGTGTCAAGTCATCATCATAGTCCTCATCACTTGAATTTTCTTTCAAGTGGTCTTCATGAGTTCTTAGTGTCATATCCTTCCTATTCTTTGGAAGGTTGTTCTCAAGCTCTTCATGAGCATTGCAAGTCATCTCATAGGTCATTAATAACTTAATAAGTTCTTCGAAAGGAAAATTATTTAAATCCTTGGCCTCTTGAATGGCCATTACTTTAGAGTCCCAACTCTTTAGAATGGATCTCAATATTTTATTAATAAGTTCAAAGTTCGAAAAATATTTACCAAGAGCTTTTAAACTATTGATGATATCTGTAAAATGGGTGTACATGTCAACAATAGTTCCACTTGGCTTCATCCGAAATAATTTATAAATATGAACTAAAAGATTTATCTTAGACTCCTTTACTCTATTAGTGTCTTCGTAAGTAATTTCGAGTGTGTGTCAAATATCAAAAGTCGTTTCATAAATAGACACTCGATTAAACTCGTTTTTATCTAAAGCGTAAAACAAGACATTCATAGCCTTGCCGTTTAAAGCGAAAGTCTTCTTCTCCAACTCATTCCAATTGTTCATTAGAAGAGAAGACTTTTGAAAGTCATTTTCCACGATATTTCATAACTCAAAATCCATATAAATTAGGAAAATCCTCATTCTAGTCTTCCAATAGGTGTAATCCGTCCCATTAAATATGGATGGACGTGTAATTGAGTGACCCTCTTGGTTATCCACAAATGTCATCTCTCTTAGGTTTCAAACCAAAATGATAGTGACCTTGCTCTGATACTAATTGTTAGGATCAAGAGCAACACTAGGGGGGGGGGGGGGGGGGGTTAATTAGTGTAGTGAGAAAATCATCGTTTTGTAATATATTCGTTCATAGAAAACTAATCTCGGAAAGTGCTTGATTATAGAGTAAATGAACTAGCAATTAACTTAGAAAGTAATAGCAGCAATAAAAAGCAAAATGGAAATGAGCACACCGGAATTTATAGTGGTTCGATCGTTGTGACCTACATTCACTTCTAATTCCTCCTTCATCAAGGTCACTGGCATCCACTAGTGGTCTTCCTTCAATGGACAAAGACTAACCACCCTCTTTATAACACTTTCTCATTTTCACGGGTTTAGGAGTCAACCCTTACAAGCCTCACACCTCTCTTGAATGATCACAAGACTTGGAAAGGGAGGAGGAGGACTCTCAGTATTTTTACAACACTTTTAACACTCCAAGACTACAAGATATTGTTCACACTTTCGTTCCCTTTTATACATAAAAGGGTGGGATATTTATAGGCACCAATGGCTTTAAAATTGGAGCAAAAAAATGTCTTATCCTGGATTTTTGGGATACTAGCGGTACCACTGCTTGACAAGGTGGTACCATCGCTTGGCAGCATTAACTGCCAACGGTACCATTGCCCAGACCACCTAGGAGACTGAGTCCTAGGTGGTGCCACCACCGACCGTGACTTAGGTGCTGAATGGGCTATTCAACCGGCCCAATTCAGGCCTATTAAGGGTCCAATTGGCCCCTAATTGAGTTAGTGGATTACCTCACAATCCTAACTCAACTTATTGTCTAACTACGATAATTAAGACTTTTGACTTAGCAATCTCTGTCCGGTATGTCAATTGTTCTCTTGGCGAACTTCCAGCGAACTTCTCGGTGAACTTTTGGTGAACTCCTGATGAACTCTCAGCGAACTCTCGATGAACTCTCGGCGAGCTCCCGACGAACTCTCGGCAAGCTTCCGGCAAACTCCCGGCACATCATCCGAATCTTCGACGTATCGTCTGATCTTTGACTCCGGCCCAACATTTGCTTTATGCCTTTATTGCTATCATAGTTAATCCTGCAACACTTATCTCAATATATGGATTAGATCAATAATTTACCAATTTAAAAAGGAACAAAACAAGACACTAAGAACAAAAGTGAACTAAAAAAAGATAAGATAATTTGTTATGAATGCAAGAAGCTGGGGCACTTAAAAAATGAATGTCCTCAAGTGAAGAAGAAGCTACCAAAGAAAAAGAAAGTGCTCAAAGCTACTTGGAACGATTCAAGTGCATCCGAAGACGAGGAGCCTACCAATAAAGAAGAAGTTATAAATTACACATTAATGGCATTTGGCAACGAGGTATGTAACTTAAACGAATATTCTTTATCTTACGATGAATTATTCAATGCCTTTAATGATTTGTTTGATGATTTTAAATTAGTTAGTAAAAAATATAAATTGTTAAAAAAGGAGGATGCTTCTCTTGTTAGTAAATTTGATAAATTAAAAAATGAGCATGATGATAGTATGTTAGCTCCTTGCACTAAGTGTGAAGAGATAAATTCACTCAAGAAAGAAATTATTTTACTACAAGACATATTAAAAAATTTTAAAATAGGTAATAAATCTCTAAACATGGTCCTTGATAATAAGGGTCATGTTCATAGAAAAGGAAGGATTTGGCTTTGTGAGTAATACTCAACAAAAACCAACTATCTTCATTAAAGGATCTACATTACATATCTCACCTAGAGATAAATGTATTTTATGTGGAAAATGTGGATATTATGCATAACGATGTTCTTTTAAAAAGTATAGTCTATACAAATTAGTTTGGGTTCCTAAAGGAACCTTAAATAACTTAACGACAATGGTTAAAATTGATAGATCTAGGGACCCAAAGTTAAATGGGTACTTAAAAGAAAATATCTTTTCTTGTAGATATGTTTACAATCAAAAACTAGGAGCAAGAGATAGTACCTTGATAGTGGATGCTCAAGGCACATGACTAGAGATCTAACACACTTCTCTAAGCTTACTAGCTAAGACGAAAGGTATGTCACCTTTGGAGATAAAAACAAAGGAAAAATTATTGGCAAAGGAACAATAGGTAACAAATCAGACTTTTTAATTAAAGATGTGTTATTAGTAAATGGTTTAAAACATAATCTACTAAGCATTACTCAATTATATGATAAAGGATATATCATCAAATTTGAATCAAATGCTTGTATAATTAAAATACCATAAAAAAAATGGATTTATGATTATCTTAAAAAATAATAATGTGTATACTATTGATATTGATGATTTTTGTGATAAAACGTGTTTTTCATCTTTAAACGATGATGCATGGCTTTGGCATAGAAGATTAAGTCATGCTAGCATAAAACTAATCTCTCAAATTTTAACTAGAGAACTTGTAAGAGAAATGCCTAATATCAAGTTCGTCAAAGACAAAGTTTGTGATGCATGTCAACTAGGAAAATAAATAAAAATTAGTTTCAAATCAAAAAATCAATTAAGCACCTCTAGATTTCTACAGTTGATCCACATGGATTTATTTGAACCAATTGATACAAGTCAAGGAGGAAGTAAATACATCTTTGTAATTATTGATGATTATAGTAGATACACTTGGACATACTTCTTGCATACAAAAGTGATTATTTTAAATATTTTTTTAAATTTTGTAAACTTGTTCAAAATGAAAAGGGTTTTATGATTTCATTTATTTGTAGTGATCACAATGGTGAGTTTTAAAACTGTGATTTTTAAAATTTTTGTGAGTCAAATAGATACAACCATAATTTCTCTACTCTAAGAAATCCTCAACAAAATGGAGTAGTTAAAAGAAAAAATAAGAGTTTACAAGAGATGGCAAGAACCATGTTAAACGAACATAGCCTACCCAAATATTTTTGGGCCAAAGCCGTTAACACTACATGCTATGTCATGAATAGGGTTCTCGTAAGACTATTACTTTCTAAAACTCCTTATGAATTATAGAATAATAAAAGACCCAACATTTTATATTTTAAAGTTTTTTATTATAAATATTTTATTTTAAACAAAAAAATGTCTTAGGAAAATTTGATGTAAAATCGGATGAAGACATTTTTCTTATTTATTCCTCTATTTCTAAAGCTTTACGTGTCTTTAATAAAAGAACATTGATTATAGAGGAATTTATTCATGTTATCTTTAATGATCTTCTGGAATTTTAGAAAAATAATTTTGATGATGATTTTGATTTTGATACTTTAAATTTGAATGAAAACTCTCCTCTCCGAAGCAACTTGGATGCATCATCTTCCAAAGTATTCCTGCCTAAGGAATGAAAGTATGTAGATACTCATCCTAAGGAGCTAATTATAGAAGATATATCAAAAGGTGCTCAAATTCGCTCTTCACTTAAGAATTTTTGTGCTAATACAATATTTTTGTCTCAAATTGAACCAAAATGCATTGGTGAAGCTCTAGAAGATGATTCATGGGTTATTGCAATACAAAAGGAGTTAAATCAATTTGAGAGAAATGAGGTGTGGAAGCTTGTTCCTAGACCTAGTGACCATTTAGTAATTAGTACTAAATGGGTCTTTAGAAACAAGCAAGATGAACTTAGTATCATAGTTAGAAACAAAGCTAGATTAGTGGCCAAAGATTTCAACTAAGAAGAATGTATCGATTATGAAGAAACCTTTACTCCTATGGCTAGATTAGAAGTCATAAGGTAACTCCTTGCTTATGCTTGTTGTAATAATTTTAAGTTATTTGAAATAGATTTTAAAAGTGCTTTTCTAAATAACTTTATTTCTGAAGAAGTTTATGTTGAACAATCACTCGGATTTGAGAATGCTCTTTTTCCTAACCATGTGTTTAAATTATCTAAGACTCTCTATGGATTGAAACAAGCCCCAAGGGCTTGGTATGAGAGACTTAGTTCTTTCCTTATTCAAAATAATTTCTCAAAAGACAAGGTTGATGCTATATTATTTATTAAAAATTTTAAAAATAATTCTCTCACTGTTCAAATTTATGTTAATGATATTATTTTTGGTTCTATGAATGATTCTTTATGTGAATCTTTTTTCAAAAGTATGAGCCAAGAATTCGAAATAAGCTTAAGGGGTGAATTAATTATTTTCTTAAGATTGCAAATTAAGTAATTAAGTGATGAAATTTTTTGTTAGTCAAACTAAATATGCTTTAGATCTATTAAAAAAATTCAATATGGATAGTTCTAAAATTGTTAACACACCAATGAGCACTTCCACAAAGTTAGATATGGACCATGATGGAGAAAATTTTGATCAAAAGGCTTATAGGGGTATGACAGGTAGTTTACTATATCTCACCACAACTAAACCAGACATTATGTTTAGTATTGGACTTTATGCTGGATTTCAATATAATCCCAAACAATCTCACTTTAAAGCTATTAAAAGAATTTTTAGATACCTAAAAGGAACTCCTAATCTAGGTTTATGATATCCAAAATCTAAAAACTTTGAATTAATTGCTTATGTCGATGTATATTTTATTGGATGTAGAATAGATAGAAAAAGCACATTTGGAACATATCAGCTCTTAAGTCATGAACTTGTCTCTTAGTCTTCCAAGAAACAAAACTCAATTGTATTATCTACAGTCGAAGTTGAATATATAGCAATAGGTGCATATTATGCACAAGTTATATAGATGAAAAAAACTTTAGAAGATTATAAAATTCACTTGAAAAACATCCCTATAAAGTGTGATAATATTAGTGCAATATATTTAACAAAAAATCTCATTCAACGCTCTAGAACTAAACATATTGATATTATATATCATTTTATTAGAGATCATGTTAATAACCATGATATATCTTTAGAATCTATTGATATAAATCATCAATTAGTTGATATTTTTATAAATCCTTTGAATGAGGAACATTTTAATTTTATTAGAAGAGAATTAGGCATATTAAATCTTCTGCATGAGTTCCTCTTATACCTTTTTCTGAATTTCTCTTTTTTTTTTTAACTTGAGTTTCCTTTTAAATCGAGATCGTTTCCTTTGTTCCTTCTTTTTATAATCCACAAAAGAAGAAATTTAATTCATGGATTTTTGGCATAATTGATCTTTTATGTGATGATCATTTCCATATGAATCCTTCCTTTTTCTATTTGTGAAAGTAGAAATTTTATTCATGGACTTTTGTCTTTTATAAGATGATCATTTCCATATGAATCCTTTCTCTTTCTATTTACAAATGTAGAACCTTGATTCATGGACTTTCAGTACTTATAACTTGATGTGATGAATGAATTTCTCCTTTCTTCTTCTTCTTCTTTTTTTTTTTATGACAAAGGGGAGAAAGAAACTTACTAGCATCTCAAGAAATGCAAATATGCTAGCTTGCACTTCTCAAGAAGAATCAAAAGTGCTTGCACATCTAAAGAGAAGTGCTAACTTGCCCATTTCAAGAAGCAAAAGTTGCTATCTTGCACATTTCAAAAGTTGCTATTTTGCTCAACTTCACTTGCTAGCTTGCATGTTTTAAAGTGATATAAAACTTGCGTACATGGTCTAAATATTTGTTAAATGTTTCTCTTTTTTGGTGATGACAAAGGGGGATAAATGATGAATGTTTGGATGAATGGTATCATGTCCAAAATAATGTTAAATTTGGTCTCATGCATGAAGTGATAAATGGTTAAAATTTTAATATTTTAGTATCATATATGTTATGCCAAAAATGATGTTAATTTTGGTATCATGCATGAAATGATAAATGCTTTAATATCATATATGTTATGCCCAAAGTGATGTTGATTTTGTTAGGAAAGGGGTCGACACTAAGAGGGGGGTGAATTAGTGCAGCGGTAAAATCACATCGGTTACGAAAATTTCTTCGTATGTTGAAAATCGATTTCGGAAACTTAACATGAAAGTGTGTTCGTAAAAGTATTGAAAGCAATTTGCAATTAATGTAAATTGCAAGAAGGAAATGCAAACCAGATTTTATAGTGGTTTGGTCATCATGACCTACATCCACTCCGCCGATTCCTCTTCCGTCGAGGCCATTGGCATCCACTATCGAGCTTCTTTCAATAGGCGAAGACCAACCACCTTTTACAACTCGATTCTCCTTTTACCGGGTTTAGGAGATAACCCTTACACCTCCACTCACTCCTCTCTCAAACTATTCTAACACTTAGAACTTTGAGAGGAGCTCACACAAGATTGCAGCAACATTTTTATCCTTTTTTACTCTCAATACTTGTGTAACTTAACTAAGGATGAGAGAGGTATTTATAGGCCTCAAGATGATTCAAACTTGGAGCCTAAAAACATCTCATCCCGGGTTTCTTGGGTCCGGGCGGCACCACCGCCTACGTTGGGTGGTACCACCGCTAGTGTCAGTCTGACACTGACACTATAATGATTGGTACCACCGCCTCGAAGGCTGTGCTGGATGATACCACCTCCTAGACTAGCAGTACCACCGCTTGTAGCCTCGGATTTTGATCACGGTACCACCACCCAAACCGATAGTACTATTGAATCTCGGATTTTGATGATGAAGTCAATTGTCATTTGTTATCTAATCCAAATGTTGAGATAAGTGTGCAGGATTAACTATGATGGAAGTAAGACATGCAGTAGGAGTTACGCCGGAATCAAGACCATGATCATGTTGGGGGTTCGAGAGTTCGACGGATGTTCGGATGGTCGTCAGAGGTTCTACGGGAACAAATCCGAGAATTCTAGGAGTTTGCCAAAGAAGCTCGTCAGAACTCGCCAAGTGGATCATTGCAAGTCCAGGAGTTTGCCGGAAGTCCGCAGGAGAACTTGCTACTTAAGGACACCTTGAAGAAATTCGAGGTTGGTAGCAAGTCTTTGAACATGATCCTTATAAATAAGGGTCATGTTCCCAAAAGAAGTGGAATCGGATTTGTGAGAAGTCCTCACCAAAATTCAACCACCTTCATAAAAGGCCCTATCTTATATGTTCGGCACCAAAGCAAATGTAACTTTTGTTGCAAACATGGACATAAAATGTATCATTATCCATTCAAGAAAATTAGCCCGAACAAACTAATTTGGGTTCCTAAAGGAACCATGATAAACTCTATGTAACATAATAAACAATGTAGATCAGTTTTTGAGGCACTCAAAAGTAAATGGGTACCTAAAAATTATCCTTTCTTGTAGAGACATACACCATCACAAGCTAGGAGCAAGAGATGGTACCTTGATAGTGGATAATCAAGGCATATGACCGGAGATCCATCTCAATTCTCTAAGCTCACTAGCATAGACGAAGGCTATGTCACCTTCAGAGACAACAACAAGGGTAAAATCATTGGCAAAGGAACCATAGGTAACAAATCCAACTTCTTTATTGAAGATGTTTTGTTAGTTGATGGTTTAAAACATAACCTCTTGAGCATTAGTCAATTATGTGATAAAGGATATATCATCAAATTCGAATCTAATGCTTGCATCATTGAAAAACCACACAAAACACATCTATGATTGCATTAAAACAAAATAACATATACACCATTGACATCAATGATCTTTGCAGTGAAATGTGTTTCTCGGTTTTGAATGAGAATGCTTAGTTTTGACGTAGGAGATTAGGTCATGCTAGCATGAAACTAATCACTTAAATATCATCCAAAGAACTTGTACGAGGAATTCCTCATATCAAGTTCATCAAAGATAATGTGTGTGATGCTTGTCAATTAGGAAAACAAATTAAGGGTAGTTTTCAATCTAAGAATCAAATAAGCACCTCTATGCCCTTACAATTGATCCATATGGACTTGTTCGGACCAATCTCTACATCAAGCCTAGGAGATAGCAAATACGCCTTCGTCATTGTAGATGACTATAGTAGATACACATGAACTTATTTCTTGAAACACAAAAATGAATGCTTTAGATATTTCACCAAGTTTTGTAAACTTGTTTAAAATGAAAAGGGTTTTATGATTTCATCAATTCGAAGTGATCACGGTGGTGATTTTTAAAACCGTGATTTTCAAGAATTTGGTGAATCTAATGGATACAACCACAACTTCTCTACTCCAAGAAATACTCAACAAAATGGAGTAGTAGAAACAAAGAATAGAAATTTATAAGAAATTGCAAGAACCATGTTGAATGAACATAGCCTACCCAAATATTTTTTGGCCGAAGTCGTAAATACTGCATGCTATATTTTGAATACAGTTCTAATAAGACCCTTACTCACCAAAACTCCCTATGAGTTGTGGAACAATAAAAAACCCAATGTTTCATATTTTAAAGTTTTTGGGTGTAAGTGTTTTATCTTGAATGAAAAAGATGCCTTAGGAAAATTTGATGCTAAATCTGATGAAGGAATTTTTCTTAGTTATTCTTCGATTTCTAAAGCTTTTCGTATCTTTAATAAATGAACTTTAATTATAGAAGAATCCATTCATGTTGTTTTCAATGAGATTTTTGAAATCAAGAAAAATGATTTTGATGATGATGTTAATTTCGATTCTTTGAATTTAACTGAAACCCCTTCTCTAACTAGCAACTTGGATGCATCTACTTCCGAAACATCTTTACCCAAGGATTGGAAGTATGTAGATGCTCATCCTAAGGAGCTAATCCTAGGAGACACATCTAAGGGGGTTCAAACACGTTCTTCTCTTAAAAATTTTTATGCCAACACCGCTTTTCTCTCCAAAATTGAACCTAAATCTATTGACAAAGCCATGAAAGATGATTCATGGATTATCGCAATGTAAGATGAGTTAAATCAATTTAAGAGAAATGAGGTGTGGAAGCTTGTTCCTAAGCCAAATGACCATTTAGTTATTAGTACTAAATGGGTCTTTAGAAACAAGCAATATGAATATGGTATTGTGGTTAGAAATAACGCTAGATTATTGGCCAAAGGTTTCAACCAAAAAGAAAGTATCGATTACGAAGAAACCTTTGCTCCTGTAGCTAAATTAGAAGTCATAAGGATGCTCTTTGCCTATGCTAGTAATAATAATTTTAAGTTGTTTCAAATGGATGTTAAAAGCGCTTTTCTTAATGGCTTTATTTCTGAAGAAGTTTATGTTGAACAATCTCCCAGATTTGAAAATAATAGCCTTCCTAATCATGTATTTAAATTAACTAAAGCTCTCTATGGTTTAAAACAAGCCCCAAGGGCTTGGTTTGAGAGACTTAGTTCTTTTCTTATTGAAAATAATTTCATAAAAGGCAAGGTCGATACTACATTATTTATCAAGAATTTTGAAAATAATTTTTGTTAGGATCGAGAGCACTAAGAGGGGGGGGGTGAATTAGTGCAGCGGAAATCTTACAGCGATTAAAACCAAAAGCTGTGTTCGTTCAATAAAAACTATTATGATGCAAAAGCTAATTCTCAGTTTGTATCTAAGTGCAGTTTGCGTCTAAGCGCAGTTTGCGTCTAAACACAGTTTGCGTCTAAGCGTAGTTTTGCGTCTAAGCGCAGTTTGCGTCTAAACGCATATTTACATCTAAACTCAGATTTACGTCTAAATGCAGTTTTACGTCTAAACGCAGATTTACGTCTAAACGTAGATTTACGTCTAAACGCAGTTTTACGTCTAAACATAGATTTACGTCTAAACGCAGTTTTACGACTAAACGCAGATTTACGTCTAAACTCAGATTTACGTCTGAACGCAGTTTTACAGTTCTAAATGAAATCAAGACGTAAACGTAAACTGCACAGAACTCATTCGTAAAAGCGTAGAGAGACAGTTTGCAGTTTGTAGATGGAATCAAGACGTAAACGTAAACTGCACAGAATTCGTTCGTAAAAGCGCAGAGAGCAGTTTGCAGTTTGTAAATGGAATTAAGACGTGAACGTAAACTGCACAGAACTCGTTCGTAAAAGCGCAGAGAGCAGTAGCTATGAAGGAGGTTTGCAGTAATGATAAAGTGCTCAAAATAAACGCAAACCAGAGATTTAGAGTGGTTCGGTCAGTCTTGACCTACTCCACTTTTGGCTTCCTCCACCGATGAGGTTACCGACGTCAACTAGAGGCCTTCCTTCAATAGGCGAAGGCCAACTACCCTCTTACAGATTCACTCCTTTTGACGGGCTTAGGAGACAACCCTTACAGATGTTTTCTCTCCTCTCTTTACAACTCAAACTTGAAGAACAGAAGGAGGAGGAAAACTAGCAGTTTTGAGCTCTAAGAACCACTGAAAAGATCAAGATTTCGGGTAAGTTCTTGCTATCTCAGTGCTGAATGGGTGGGGTATTTATAGGCCCCAACCCAATTCAAATTTGGAGCTCAAAACGATCAAATCCCGGAATTCCGGGATCAGGCGGTTGCACCTCCTGACTGGAGAGGTTGCACCGCCTGGCAGAGCTCGAAGACCGAGCTCAGGCGGTGCCACCTCTCTGCCAGGGAGGTTGCACCGCCCAGTCTTGCTCGAAGACTGAGCTCAGGCGGTGCCACCTCTCTGTCAGGGAGGTTGCACCGCCCAGTCTTGCTCGAAGACTGAGCTCAGGCGGTGCCACCTCCCGGCTGGAGAGGTTGCACCGCCCAGTCTCGCTGGGAGGCTTAGCCCAGGCGGTGCCACCTCCTGGCCTAGGCGGTTGCACCTCCTGGCACTATTCCAGATCACTGGTTGGGCTCCAAACTTGGCCCAAACCAGTCCGAATTCGGGCCCAATTGGCCCAAGATTAAGTTAATGGGATCACCTCCCATTTTCCAACTTAATCAACGTGCTAACTACGATTAGTTCTAAGACAATTTCTGCAGCTTTGCTTCGGTGCGTCAATCGCTTCTTCCGGCGAGTTTCCGGCGAACTTCCGTCGATCATCCGATGAACCCTCGGTGATGCTCCTGCGGACTTCCGGCAAACTCCTGGACTTTGCGACGATCCACTTGGCAAGTTCCGATGAGCTTCGCTTGGCAAGCTTCTGGACTTCTCGGATCTGTTCTCGCAGAACCTCCGACGACCATCCGAACTTCCGTCGAACTCTCGAACTTCCAACGTGATCATGAACTTGACTCCGGCGCAACTCCTGCTGGTTGTCTAACTTTTATCGTAGTTAATCCTGCACACTTAAAACAAAAACTTTGATCGAGACAATTAATCCTAAGCAATTAACCAAGTTGTCCGGCATGTCATTGGTCCCTCGACGCTTCGTCCGATTCTTCGGCGCATCGTCCTTTCCTGCAGCCTATTGCCCAATCGGCCTGTTGGCTCCGCAACTCCGATATCCTTGGCACAATACCCGCTCTTCTTGGCCCGATGCCCGAGTCCACGACCCGAAGCCTTCTGTCGATACGTCGACCGATCCACCGGCCCGACGTCCAATCTTCTGACATGTTCCTCCGGCACAACATGATGTTCCTGCTTTAATTGTCTCATCCTGATCAAAGCATCCTGCGTCACTCAAAACGCATATTAAATCATAAACATATATTAAGTAGTTTCATCATCAAAATACGAGATTCAACAATCTCCCCCTTTTTTATGATGACAACTACTTGATGACGGAGTTAACCTTAACTCCCGGAGTTTAAACAAACTCCCCCTATCAATATACCTTATTGATAGAAACTCTTAGATTCAAAAATCTAAGCAACATGTCATCATAATCGGAGTTAACCTTAACTCCCAGAGTTTAAACAAACTCCCCCTATCAATATGCCATATTGATAGAACCTTGAATTCAAACTGAATTCAAGTCATTGCAATATTCATCATGAATACTTGCAACACGTCAACATGAACATATGCATAAACTTATGCATCACATGTCATGTCATCAACATACTTCTCCCCCTTTGTCATCAACAAAAAGGAGAAGTATCACAATCAAGTGTTTGTGATATTGGTTCAACTTATTGCATGAAAAACATATTATCAAGTTTTATCATCATGCAATTTTGCTAGAAAATATAGCAAGTTTTGAATCATGCTTAGAATATTCAAGCTATCAAGTTTTAGATATGCAAGTTTTATAGCATACAAGATAGCACTTGGTATGAAAATTAGAGATGTTCAAGTTAGCAAGTTCTATATCATGCAAGCTAGCAAATTAGAGATGTTCAAGAAGGCAACTCTTGCTTCTTGAAATATGCAAATTTGTCAAGTTTTGCTAGATGTGCAAGTTAGCATTTTTGCCTCTTGAGATAGGCAAGATAGCACATATGCTTCTTTTGAGATAGCAACTTTTCGCTTCTCTTTAGACTACAAGCTAGCAATTTTTACGATATACAAGTTTCGCAATATACAAGCTAGCAGAAACTTCGAAAGCAAATGCAAGATAACTTTCTTGTGTAGGCTCATGATTATTGCTTCCTATTGTAATGTGCAGGTTGTAAGTCTTGCTTCTTGAGATATTTAAGATAGTGATTTTCAAGAAGACAATTTTTGCTTCTTGAAATAAGCAAGTTAGCAATCAAGTTTTTGCATCTTCTTGACTTGTGCAAGCTAGCTATCTCCCCCTTTGTCATTGTCAAAAAGAAAGGAAGAATACAGTTTTGTAGTTCTTTTTCCTTTTACAACGATTTCAAAATCATGACAAAGGATGAATAATCAAGTTATGAATGTCAAGACAATTTTTCATCATGAATATTTTATCATTGCATCCATCGTTATCATAGGTTGAAGTATTACATGCATAATTTCATATCACCATTCATAATTACATTAATGTTTCAATATAGCAATTTCTTCTCAAAGTGTGTAACTTAGCACTCATAGCATTTTAAATCATGATTTACATCATATGCAACACATCACATCATAATTAGAAAGCACAAGTATTGCATGCATAATTGCACATCATAAATGTTTCATATCATGATGGTATCAATTTTGTCAAATTATATCCTACCATGCATGATCAATAACTCCTCATTTGTATTTCATGCATTATTTCATTTCATCTCATAAGGAATATCAAGAAAAGTTATTGGATGAGGAGATAAATATTTTATGAATACACGGAATTGTATAAAAATCATATCATAAGTGTTTCGTGTATTCATATTATCACATGAAGCATATTATCATTTTTGAGATTCATAACATGAATAACGTTATTACTATTTCATCAAAATCAATTTCGAGATTCACACAATATCATGAAATCATTAATCTCGATAAGATGGGAAAAGCATTTTCTTTTTAAGTGATTCTTTTAACGCATCATAAAAAAAAAACTCATTCATAATTCAAGTGATTTACAAGATATCATAAATGAATTTATCACTTGTATTTCATCAAAATCGAGAACTCTAGAGATAGAAAATGATTGAAGCATTTAACATGATTGATGCATGATTCATATTTAAAGTGTATCTTATGTTGTAAATACGAATCAAGCATTTGTCAAATCTGAAATCATCCTCAAAATTACATTCAATAAATTCATGTATGACAAGCATAGATTTATTGAAAAATCAATAAGATAGAGGATTACATTTCAAGTGTTCATCAATTGTAGCATTTCATCATATAGTAAGATATCAATGCGTAAAACTGTGAAGCAAGATTTTGTTTGATATCTTGATACAGGGCATGATGTACACATTTCGAATATTTTGGCAAGTGTAGCATTGCATCACATGGTAAGATATCAGCTCGTATGATGCAAATTTTTGTTTGATATCTTGATACAAGGCATATAGCAATGATAGCAATCATATATTTCTTGGTGATGCAAGCATGGGATAATCATAGCATAGTGTTTATAGCATCAATTCATATATTTCTCCCCTTTTTTAAGTGTTTCATCTTAAGTGATCAATTTCATGTTAGCATGCCTTTTCATTTATGTCAAATGAAAACATGCATCAACGTTTAGGATCGTAAAATGAATTTCATCATAAAACCATCAATCACAAAAATCATCATGTATATCTCATGCATGAAATTGTCAATCGAAATATTTAATTTCATCATTATGCATTTCTTCAAATCAAACATGATCTTTAATCAAAATCGAGAAATAACATTAACATTATCGAGAAATAATGAAAATCAACGTAATGCACATTATTACTTCTTAACCATGATTTCATATTTTCAATCAAGATCATTTTATTTGTTTATCATAAAATATGCAATATTATCATTTTCGAAATTACTTAGTATGATCATAATAATTTTTTAACATGTAATTTTTAAGAAAATTAATTCTAAACTAAAAGAGAAAAATATATCATGAAAGCATCAAGTAATTTCAAAATAAATTAGGGGGATTTCGATTACCTCATCATTGTGGGCTGTTAAGGCGTAGTTTGCCGCCTTGCTTTTGTTGACTTTCTCTTCTTCGGAGGAGCTCGATTCATCCCAATTTTTATTCTTCTTCTTGCGTTTAAAGCAAGTAGTTTGATTCTTTTTGCTTTTTAATTTTCGTTTCATTTGTAGTTTAAGTTCACCATCACTTGAGCTTATGCTCGAGTGGTCTTCAAATGTTCTATGTCCCAAATCCTTCCTGTTCTTTGGAAGGTGGTTCTCAAGTTCTTCACGTGCATTGCACGTCATTTCATATGTGATCAATGAACCAATTAGTTCTTCAAGTGGAAATTGGTTCAAGTTTTTCAATTCTTGAATAGCAGTTACTTTTGAATCCCAAGTTTTAGAAAGTGAGCGCAAAACTTTATTAACGAGTTCAAAATCCGAAAAGCTTTTACCAAGCGAATTTAAACCATTGACGACATCCGTAAAACAGGTGTACATGTCAACAACGGTTTCGCTTGGTTTCATATGAAAAAGTTCGAAATCATGCAGTAAAATATTAACTTTCGAGTCTTTGACTCTACTAGTTCCCTCGTGCGTGATTTCAAGAGCACGCCAAATATCGAAAGCCGTTTCGCACAAAGAAACCCGATTGAACTCATTTTTGTCCAAAGCGCAAAATAAGGCATTCATAGCCTTTGCGTTTAAAGAAAAATACTTCTTCTCCAAATTCCGACCATACGTTCATCGGTTTGGAGGGAAGTTGAAAACCGTTTTCAACAATATTCCATAAATCCAGATTCAGAGAAATCAAGAAAACTCTCATTCGAGTTTTCCAATAAGTGTAGTCCAATCCGTTAAAAAACGGTGGACGAACAACCGATAAGCCCTCTTGAAGAGCCATTTCTCTCGGGTGTAAATCCGAAATGAGAAATACCCCGCTCTGATACCAATTGTTAGGATCGAGAGCACTAAGAGGGGGGGGGGGGGTGAATTAGTGCAGCGGAAATCTTACAGCGATTAAAACCAAAAGCTGCGTTCGTTCAATAAAAACTATTATGATGCAAAAGCTAATTCTCAGTTTATATCTAAGTGCAGTTTGCGTCTAAGCGCAGATTGCGTCTAAGCGCAGTTTGCGTCTAAACACAGTTTGCGTCTAAGCGCAGTTTTGCGTCTAAGCGCAGTTTGCGTCTAAACGCAGATTTACGTCTAAACTCATATTTACGTCTAAACGCAGTTTTACATCTAAACGCAGATTTACGTCTAAACGTAGATTTACGTCTAAACGCAGTTTTACGTCTAAACGCAGTTTTACGTCTAAACGTAGATTTACGTCTAAACTCAGATTTACGTCTGAACGTAGTTTTACAGTTCTAAACGAAATCAAGATGTAAACGTAAACTGCACAGAACTCATTCGTAAAAGCGTAGAGAGACAGTTTGCAGTTTGTAGATGGAATCAAGACGTAAACGTAAACTGCACAGAATTCGTTCGTAAAAGCACAGAGAGCAGTTTGCAGTTTGTAAATGGAATTAAGACGTGAACGTAAACTACACAGAACTCGTTCGTAAAAGCGCAGAGAGCAGTAGCTATGTAGGAGGTTTGCAGTAATGATAAAGTGCTCAAAATAAACGCAAACCAGAGATTTAGAGAGGTTCGGTCAGTCTTAACCTACTCCACTTTTGGCTTCCTCCACCGATGAGGTTACCGACGTCAACTAGAGGCCTTCCTTCAATAGGCGAAGGCCAACTACCCTCTTACAGATTCACTCCTTTTGACGGGCTTAGGAGACAACCCTTACAGATGTTTTCTCTCCTCTCTTTACAACTCAAACTTGAAGAACAGAAGGAGGAGGAAAACTAGCAGTTTTGAGCTCTAAGAACCACTGAAAAGATCAAGATTTCGGGTAAGTTCTTGCTATCTCAGTGCTGAATGGGTGGGGTATTTATAGGCCCCAACCCAATTCAAATTTGGAGCTCAAAACGATCAAATCCCGGAATTCCGGGATCAGGCGGTTGCACCTCCTGACTGGAGAGGTTGCACCGCCTGGCAGAGCTCGAAGACCGAGCTCAGGCGGTGCCACCTCTCTGCCAGGGAGGTTGCACCGCCCAGTCTTGCTCGAAGACTGAGCTCAGGCGGTGCCTTCTCTCTGTCAGGGAGGTTGCACCGACCAGTCTTGCTCGAAGACTGAGCTCAAGCGGTGCCACCTCCCGGCTGGAGAGGTTACACCGCCCACTCTCGCTGGGAGGCTTAGCCCAGGCGGTGCCACCTCCTGGCCTAGGCGGTTGCACCTCCTGGCACTATTCCAGATCACTAGTTGGGCTCCAAACTTGGCCCAAACCAGTCCGAATTCGGGCCCAATTGGCCCAAGATTAAGTTAATGGGATCACCTCCCATTTTCCAACTTAATCAACGTGCTAACTACGATTAGTTCTAAGACAATTTCTGCAGCTTTGCTTCGGTGCGTCAATCGCTTCTTCCGGTGAGTTTCCGGCGAACTTCCGTCGATCATCCGATGAACCCTCGGTGATGCTCCTGCGGACTTCCGGCAAACTCCTGGACTTTGCGACGATCCACTTGGCAAGTTCCGATGAGCTTCGCTTGGCAAGCTTCTGGACTTCTCGGATCTGTTCTCGCAGAACCTCCGACGACCGTCCGAACTTCCGTCGAACTCTCGAACTTCCAACGTGATCATGAACTTGACTCCGGCGCAACTCCTACTGCTTGTCTAACTTTCATCGTAGTTAATCCTGCACACTTAAAACAAAAACTTTGATCGAGACAATTAATCCTAAGCAATTAACCAAGTTGTCCGGCATGTCATTGGTCCCTCGACGCTTCGTCCGATTCTTCGGCGTATCGTCCTTTCCTGCAGCCTATTGCCCAATCGGCCTGTTGGCTCCGCAACTCCGATACCCGCTCTTCTTGGCCCGATGCCCGAGTCCACGACCCGAAGCCTTCTGTCGATACGTCGACCGATCCACCGGCCCGACGTCCAATCTTCTGACATGTTCCTCCGGCACAACATGATGTTCCTGCTTTAATTGTCTCATCCTGATCAAAGCATCCTGCGTCACTCAAAACGCATATTAAATCATAAACATATATTAAGTAGTTTCATCATCAAAATACGAGATTCAACAATTTTCTCATTGTTCATATTTATGTTGATGATATTATCTTCGGTTCTGCGAATGAATATCTTTGTGAATCTTTTGCTAAAACCATGAGTCTCGAATTTGAAATGAGTTTGATGGGAGAATTAACATTTTTCTTAGGCTTACAAATTAAGTAACTAAGCAATGGCATCTTCATTAGTCAAACTAAATATGCTTTAGATCTACTGAAAAGATTTAATATGGATAGCTCGAAAGCTATTAACACTCCTATGAGCACCTTCACTAAGTTAGAAGTTGATGAAAGTGGAGAAAGCTTCGATCAAAAAACTTATAGGGGTATGATATGAAGTTTACTTTACCTCACTGCAACTAGACCAGATATCATGTTCAGTGTAGGACTTTGTGCTATGTTTTAATTGAACCCTAAGATATCACATCTCAAAGCAGTTAAAAGAATACTTAGATATCTTAAAGGTACCACAAATCTAAGATTATGGTATCCAAAAATCGAGAATTTTGAGTTAATTGCTTATGCTGATGCGGATTTTGCTGGGTGTAGACTAGATAGAAAAAGCACATTAGGAACATGTCAATTTTTGGGACATTCCCTTGTTTCCTAGTCATATAAGAAACAAAACTCGGTTGCACTATCAACAACCGAAGCTGAGTATATTGCAGCTAGTGCATGCTATGCACAAGTTGTGTAGATGAAAAACACCTTAGAAGATTATAAAGTCCATCTTAAAAATATTCCCATTAAATGTGATAACACAAGTGCAATATGTTTAACAAAGAATCACATTCAACACTCAAGAACAAAACATATTGATATTAGACATCACTTTATATGAGATCATGTCACTAATCATGATGTAATCATAGAGTTCATTGATACTAAGCATCAACTAGCTGATATTTTTACAAAACCTCTGAGTAAAGAACAATTTGATTTCATTAGAAGAGAATTAGGAATGTTAATGTGTCCGAATACATGAACTTGTTAAGATTATTTTTTGGACTTTCTTGGTTTAATGATCAAATCACTTAATTTCCATGGTGAATTTACACAATTACATTCCTTAATTACATGTTGGAAATTATGTGTTTTGGATACAAAAATTTCTATGATAATAAGCGTGTTTTATCTTCATGATTGAATTTGAAAATCTATAGCAAAACCTCATCCGAATGCATGAAAGTGTTAAATTTTATTTTCGGATCTTCTTGATCCTAACAATCGGATTTTCTCGATACATTATTCTCTTCCGGACTTAATAAACATATATCATATCGATTTTGATTCACATTATTGATTTTTGACATATGGAATCAACTAGCAAATGCATCTCTCATAGACTTATCATGTGAAAAATATCTTTCGAGAAATGGATTTGATGATTCCTTCTTATATCTTTTGAGAAATAGTTTTATGTGCAAGGATTTGATTCACACATATATCTTGATCCTTGTAAAAATGAAGCGTGCTTTAATATCTTATCAATTTTAACTTCATTCGAGTAAGCTCACAAATGACTTTCCTTCTTCATGCAAAAAGAAAATAACAAATAAAGAGGAAGAAGTAATGAAAGTTATCTCCATGTTATGTTTTCCTTGAGATGTTTGTATAATTGGTATCCTATCACTCATTGTTGAAAAATGACATAAACCTAGTTAAAATTTACTTATATCGTTCTCCTTTTTGTTGATAACAAATGGGGAGAAATATATGAATTGATACTATGAGTGTCATATTTGATGAGAAATATATGAATTGATGCTATGAGTGTCATATTTGAATTTAATGCTATATGAATTGATGCTATGATTGTCATGTTTGCACTATGCCATATTTGCACTATGTTATTGCTATATTTGCACTATGTTAAGATATCTAGAGCTTACATCGCAATTCTATAAATTGATATCTTGTCATATGATGAAATGATATGATTGCTAAACACTTGAAATATTTGTATTATGTTAAGATATCAAGAACTTACATCACAGTTTTACATGTTAATATCTTACCATATGATGAATTGCTACGATTGCTAAGGTTAAATAATCTTAACTTATTAATATGTCTCTTGAATTCAAAGGCTTTGAATTCAAGAATGACTTATCTCAAGTATGGCATACAGATAGGGGGAGTTAAGATTAACTCCATTATTAATTGATTGTCATCATCAAAAAGGAGGAGATTATTGAATCTCGAAATTTGATGATGAAGTCAATTATCATTTGTTATCTAATCCATATGTTGAGATAAGTGTGCAGGATTAACTATGATGGAAGTAAGACATGTAGCAGGAGTTGCGCTGGAATCAAGACCATGATCACGTTGGAGGTTCGAGAGTTCGACGGAAGTCCGGACGGTCGTCGGAGGTTTTGCGGGAACAAATCTAAGAAGTCCAGGAGTTTGCCAAAGAAGCTCGTCAGAACTCGCCAAGTGGATCGTCGCAAGTCCAGGAGTTTGTCGGAAGTCCGCCAGAGCATCGCCGAGGGTTCATCGGATGTTCGTCGGAAGCTTGCCGGAAGAAGCAATTGACGCACCAGAGCAAGTTGCAGTAAATGTCTTAAAAAAATATCGTAGTTAGCATGTAGGTTAAGCTAGGAATGGGAGGTGATCCCATTAACTTAATCTGAGGGCAATTGGGCCCTTGATAGACCCAAATTGGGCTGAATGGATCAGCCCATTCGGACCCAGATTTCCTGGCCGACGGTGGCACCGCCTGGGTCCGTAAGTCATATTTCTTCCGACGAGCTTCCAACAATCTCTTGGCAACGTTCCAACAGACTCCCGGCAAGCTCCTGGACTTCATGACGATCTTCTTGGTGAGTTCCGATGAGTTTTTCTAGCAAGCTCCGAGACTTCTCGGTTGGTTCTGACAGAACTTCCGACGAATGTCCAAACTTCCAACGAACTCTTGAACTCCCAACGAAATCATATCCTTGACTTCGAGACTTCATTTTGCTTTATGTCTTGCTATCATAGTTAATCCCGCACATGTAAAACACACTTCGATCTAGATAATTAATACTAAGCATTAATCATGTTGTCGGGCATGTCATTGGTCCCTCGACGCTTCGTCCGATTCTTCAGCGCATCATCCTCTCTTGCGGCCTATTGCCCAATTGGCCAGTTGACTCCATAACTCTGATATCCTTAGCATAATATCTGCTTTTCTTGGCCTGATACTCAAATCCATGGCCCGAAGCCTTCTGTCGATATGTCGACCGATCCTCCGGCCCGACGTCAAATCGTCTGACATGTTTTCCTCTGGCCCAAAATGATTCTTCCTGCTTTAATTGTCTCATCCTGATCGAAGCATCCTGCATCACTCAAAACGCAGATCAAATCATAAACACTTATCAGTTAGTTTCATCATCAAAATCTGAGATTCAACAATCTCCCCCTTTTTTATGATGACAACCAATTGATGACAGAGTTAACCTTAACTCCTAGAGTTTAAACAAACTCCCCCTATCAATATGTCATATTGATAGAACCTTGAATTCAAGCTGAATTCAAGTCATTGCAAATTTCAGCATGAATATTTGTAACACTTCATCATGCATAACATGATCATACTTCTCCCCCTTTGTCATCAACAAAAAGGAGAAGTATACCTTTTATGTGTTTGAGGTATCTAATGTCAAACATTGCATTTATCATCATGCAATATGGAAGCTAGAAAATTTTGCAAGTGTTACATCATGCAAGCTATCAAGTTTTAGATATGCAAGGTAGTAAGATTGCATGTTCTACAACATAAAAGCTAGCAAAATTTCAAAAGCAAATGCAAGATAGCTTTCTTGTTGAAGTGTGTAAGCTAGCAATTCTTGCTTCCTTTTGCAATGTGCAAGTTGCAAGTTTTGCTTCTTGAGATAGGCAAGATAGCAAGCTCTTTTTGAGAAGTGTCATTTTTGCTTCCTTTGCAAAGTGCAAGCTAGCAAAATTTTACATTATTTTACAACATACCAAGCAATCAAGTTTTTCTCCTTACAATTTGTGAGCTAGCAAATTTTACAAATATGAAAGTTGGCAAGATTTGTGCATCTTTTTGACTTGTGCAAGCTAGCTAGCAAGCAAGCTATCTCCCCCTTTGTCATTGTAAAAAAGAAGGGAATATAATTTTGTATCTCTTTTTCCCTTTACATCAATTTCTAAACCATGACAAAGGTAAATAGCATAAATGAAAATTCAAGTCATGAGTGTAAAAATAATTTTTTTTATCATGAATATTTCATCATTGCATGCATCATTATCATAAGTTGCATGCATAATGCCAAATTATCATTTATAATTATATCAATATTCCAATCATTATTTCAATCTACACATCATGAGAATAATAAATTTGCACTATAAACAATCTCATGTTTTATCATTCAAGTTAGCATATATTTTTGTTCTCTTTTGCAATGTGCAAGCTAACAATTTTCTTTTTCTTTTATAACAATGATTCAATCATATCATGCAATAAACAAACCATAATTATAAAAGAGTATTGAATCATAAGAGAAAAAAATCAATTTATGCATAAAATGTTCCAAGCATCAAAGTACATTTTCTCAAATTGTGGGTATCGAAAAATCAAGAGAAAACAACTTATGATTCATTTTGAAAAATATTCTCTTTGATAAAACGAGAGAATCATGATGAACAATCTTGATTTACATAAAGTTTTAAAAACATAATTATCAAGATCATGAATACTAAAAGACCATGAACCATTCCGACAAATCTCCTTTTAAATAGAAAACAATCTTGATTTATTCAATAGAAAATTCAAATTATAATTACGAGAAATCAAGATAAAGCTTATTCAAATTCAAATCGTCAAATCAAAATCATTTTCAAGATATTCACAAAATTCATAACATAAATAGATTCACTATTTTAATTCCAATGATAATATATTTTTCTTTTTATGTGTTTCATGTTAAGTGATTGATTTCATATAAGCATGCTCAAGTTTTTCTATGAAAACCATGCATCATAGTTTAAAAAACAAAAGAGTAAATATCATCATGAAAATCATCAAAATCGAATCATCATTTCTTCAAATCATTATTCTTAATTAAATATAAAATCGTCAAGCATGATACTTACATTATTTCATATAAGCATACCTTTTTATGCTAAATAAAAACATGCATCGTTTTTAAAATCGAAAAAGCCACTTTCATTATATTAAAAATCGATAATCCATAAATCGCAAGAATCATCATACATAATTTCCAAAAATAAATTTATTAGGCATGATATCATCAAACATAATTTCATAAGGTATTTTTAATCAAAATCATTTTGTTTATCATAAACATGTAATTTTCATGATTATTTTCAAAGTTACTAGAATGATAAGCATGATTCCTAATTTTTTACATTTTATTTATTAAACATGCAATTTTCAAGAAAATTAATTCTAAACTAAATTAAAAATAACTTATGAAAAGCATTATGTAATTTCAAAGTAAACTAAGGGCATTTTGATTACCTCATCGTCGAAAGCCATTAAGGCATAGTTTGCCACCTTGCCTTTGTTGATTTTCTCCTCGTCTTCGGATGAGCTTGATTCGTCCCAAAAAGTTTCCTTTTTCTTGCATTTATAGCAAGTAGTTATATTTTTTTTATTTTTGTTCTTTAACTCTTGTTTCATGAACCTTTTAAATTTAATAATGAGGAGTTCATCTTCACCATCACTTGAGCTTATGCTTGAGTGGTCTCTAATTGTTCTAAGTTCAAAATCCTTCCTATTCTTTGGAGAGTGGTTCTCATGTTCGTTAAGTGCCACATTAGTCATTTTGTAGGTCATTAAAGACCCGATAAGTTCTTCGATCAAAAAAGTATACAAGTTTTTTTATTCTTGAATAGATGTTACTTTCGAATTCCAATTTTTAGAAAGAGATCTTAAAATCTTGTTAACCAGTTCAAAATTCGAAAAGCTTTTGCCAAGAGCTTTTAAACCATTGACGACATCCGTAAAACGGGTGTACATGTCAACAACAATTTCGCTTGGTTTCATATGAAAAAGTTTAAAATCATGCATCAAAATATTAACTTTAGAATCCTTAACCCTACTTGTGCCTTCATGTGTGATTTCAAGAGTGTGTCATATATCGAAAGTCATTTCGCACAAAGAAACCGATTGAATTCATTTTTATATAAGGTACAAAATAGAGCATTCATAGCTCTAGTATTTAAAGAAAACGTCTTCTTCTCCAAATCATTCCAATCATTCATTGGAAGAGAAGACCTTTGAAATATGTTTTCGATCATATTTCATAAATTTAAATCAATAGAAAGTAAGAAAACTCTCATTCGAGTTTTCTAATAAGAGTAGTTCGTCCTATTAAAAAAGGGAGGATGAATGAGAGAAAGTCCCTTTTGAAAACCGAAAAGAGCCATTTCTCTTGGGTGTTAAACCAAATGAGAAATAACGAGACTCTGATACCAATTGTTAGGAAAGGGGTCGACACTAAGAGGGAGGGTGAATTAGTGCAGTGGTAAAATCACGTCGGTTACGAAAATTTCTTTATACGTTGAAAACCGATTTCAAAAACTTAACTTGAAAGCGTGTTCGTAAAAGTATTGAAGGCAGATTGCAGTTAATATAAATTGCAAGAAGAAAATGCAAACCAGATTTTATAGTGGTTTGGTCGTCATGACCTACATCCACTCTGCCGATTCCTCTTCCGTCAAGGCCACCGGCATCCACTATCGGTCTTCCTTCAATAGGCGAAGACCAACCACCTTTTACAACTCGATTCTCCTTTTACTGGGTTTAGGAGATAACCCTTACACCCCCACTCACTCCTCTCTCAAACTATTCTAACACTTAGAACTTTGATAGGAGCTCACACAAGATTGCTGTAGCGTTTCAATCCTTTTTTACTCTCAATTCTTGTGTAACTTAACCAGGGATGAGAGGAGTATTTATAGGCCTCAAGTGGATTCAAAATTGGAGCCTAAAAACATCTCATCCTGGGTTTCCTAGGTCTAGGCGGTACCATCGCCTATGCTGGGCAATACCACCGCCAGTGTCAGTTTGACACTAACACTGCACTAGGTGGTACCACCGCCCAGTCTGGCGGTACCATCGCTTGGGAGGCTGTGTTGGGCGGTACCACTGCCTAAACTAGCAATACCACCGCCTGTAGCCTCTCAGGGGTTGTGTATGGGTGGTACCACAGCCCAGACCGGCGGTACCATCGCATGACACAATCTCGGAGATTGTGTCATGATGGTATCACCTCTTGGGACATTGTTTGGGCCTCTCATTGGACCCAACACAGTCCTTACATGGGCCCAACTGGCCTCTAATTGGGTTGGCCCAAATCCAAACCCAATTACGTGCTAACTACGATTCCTAAGACATATTCTAAGCTAAACAAGTTCGTAAGTCTAGTTTCTTCCGGCGATCTTCTGGCGAACTTCCGATGATCTCTCGGCAATGTTCCAGGGGACTCTCGGCAAACTCCTGGACTTCACGATGATCTTCTTAGCGAGTTCCAATGAGCTTCTCTAGCAAGCTCCGAGACTTCTCGGCTAGTTCCGACAAAACTTCCGACGAATGTTCGAACTTCCAACGAACTCTTGAACTCCTAATGAAATCGCGTCCTTGACTCCGGGACTTCATTTTGCTTTATGCCTTGCTATCATAGTTAATCCTGCATATATAAAACACACTTCAATCTAGACAATTAATACTAAGCATTAATCATGTTGTCGGGCATGTCATTGGTCCCTCGACGCTTCATCCGATTCTTCGGCGCATCGTCCTCTCTTCCGGCCTATTGCCCAATCGGCTAGTTGACTCCGCAACTCCGATATCCTTGGCACAATATCCACTCTTCTTGGCTCGATGCCCGAATCCATGGCCCGAAGCCTTCTATCGATACGTCGACCGATCCTCCGGCCCGACGTCCAATCTTATGACATGTTTTCCTCTGGCCCAACATGATTCTTCCTGCTTTAATTGTCTCATTTTGATCGAAGCATCCTACATCACTCAAAACGTAGATCAAATCATAAACACTTATCAATTGGTTTCATCATCAAAATCCGAGATTCAATAGATTTAATTTTGGTATCATGCATAAAGCGATGATGAATTGTAATATTTTGAAATTGTGCATGTTACATTTTGATAATTTGAAACTATAATAATGTACAATGTATGAAATTTTAATATGATATATTGCATTTGATTACGAAATTATTTCACTTGAATTCAAAGGTTGTGATTCCTTTTGAGTACAAGTTTACATTATCTCAATATGGCATATAGATAAGGGGAGTTAAGGTTAACTCCGTCATCAATTGGTTATCATCATTAGAAAAGGAGAGATTGTTCAATCTCAGATTTTGATGATGAAATCAATTAATGAATTAATAATCTAATCCGAAAAGTGATGTAGGATTAACTACGATCGTGAAAATACAAAACAATTAAAGAAGAATCGAATGTTGGGCCGGAGTCAAAGATCAGACATCGGGCCAGAAGAATCGGGGGATATGCCAAAGGTTCGAACGATACATCAAAAGCTCATCGAGAGTTCGTCGGGAGTTCACCGAAAGCTCGTCGAAGATCACTAGAAGTTTCGTCGGGATTTCAGATGAACAATTGACATGTCGGACAACTAGGATTGCTTGCATTATAATTGTTTGGCCTTAATTATTGTAGTTAGGTGTTAATTTGAGTTAGTTTGGGGAGTAATCCTACTAACTCAATTAGTGGTCTATTAGGATCGGAGCGGCACTAAGAGGGGGGGTGAATTAGTGCAGCGGATTAAAACTTCGGTTTTGATAAATCTTTCGTACGATGAAAAGCAATATCAATGGAAACTGATTTTAGAAGCTTGATAACTTAGAAATGTATGGAAGTGTAGTAACTAAGTAGAGAAGTTTGCAGTATGTAAATGGCAAGAGTAGGATGCCAACCAGATAACGCAGTAGTTTTTAAAGTGGTTCGGTCAAAATGACCTACATCCACTTGCGAAGCCTTCTTCGAAGAGGCTTCCAACTTCCACTAGCAAATTTCTTGTAGGGGAAGGACTAATACCCCTCTTACAACCTTTACAAGTGGTTCACACTCTTACAATTCTTTTCAACAAGATGGGAGGAGGTGAACACTTAACCAATATGAAAAACAAGGCTTGCAAAGACTATTCTAAGGCTCTTAACTCAAACTATTGCTTTTCAAAAGGTTGTAATCTCAGCTGAGATTTGAGGGGTATTTATAGGCCTCAAGAGGATTCAAATTTGGGCTCCAAAATTTGAATTCTCTTTGGTTCCCGATGCTGGCGGTGCCACCGCCCAGCTCTCGGGTGTTGGGCGGTGCCACCGCCTGGCTCTCGGGTGCTAGGCGGTGCCACCGCCAAATCTGGCGGTGCCACCGCCTACACTATTTCAGCTCACTGGTTGGGCTCCAAAATTGGCCCAAACCAGTCCGAACTAGAGCCCAATTGGCACCTACTTGGTTTATAGGTTTAACACCTAATCCTAACCCTAAGTAATGTGCTAACTACGAATTTAAAGACATTTTCTAAGCTATTACAAAGTCCGTAAGTCAAGACTTCTTCCGGCGAGTTTCCAGCGAACTTCCGACGATTTTTCGATAAACTCTCGGAAACCATTCTGCGGACTCCCGGCAAGCTCCTAGACTTCACGATTTGATCTTGACGAGTTGCAACGAGCTTCTTCGGCAAGCTCCGATCTTTCTCGACGAGCTCCGCGAACTTCCAATGAACCTTCCGGCGAGCTTCCGAAAAACCCTTAGGCAAGCTCCCTACTCATTCTCGGCTAGTTCCGGTAGCATTCCCGACGAACCTTCGGACTTCCGTCAAACTCTCGAACTCGTAATGAATCCTTCGTGCTTGACTCCGACACTTTGTTTTGCTTTATGTCTTCGTCGTTATCGTAGTTAATCCTGCACACACAAGCTAAAACTCTACTCCGATCTAAACAATTATTACAACGCGAATTGACATTCTATTGCTCGGCACGTCATTGGTTGGCGCTTCGTCCGATTCTTCGGTGCATCATCCTCTCTTGCGGCTTGTTGCCTAATCGGCGGTTGACCTCCGCAACCCCGATATCCTTGGCGCAATTTCGCTCTCCTTGGCCCGATGCCCGACGTCCGAAGCCTTCTGCCGTCCAATATCTTGATGTGATCTCTTCAGGCGCATCGTCAATTCCTCCTGCGTTAACTGTCTAATCCTGATCGAGTAGAGCTGCATCACTCAAAATGCAGTTCAAATTACAAACACATATCAAGTGGTTTCATCATCAAAATACGAGATTCAACATGGCCAACTAGGCCCAAATTAGAGGTGAATTGGGCCTATTATTTAGCTCATTCAGTGATCCTTAGCTGGCCCAAGCGGTGGCACCATTTGAGGCTCGGCCTCCCAAACACTATCACCCAAACTAGCGGTGGTACCACCCGATGGTTAATGCTGCTAGACGGTGGTACTACTAGAGCCCAATCTCCAAGGCTTTGTCAAACGATCGTACATCCTAGATTGGGCGGTGGTATCGCCCAGTGTCAATCTGTAGACGGTGGTACTGCTAGTTCCCTAGATCTAAATGAGAAAACGTTGTTGTGATTCCTTGAGAGTTCCACTCCTCTTCCCTAAGTGTAAATTCTGTTTAAGGGAAGGCTGAGAGAACTGTAAATGTTATCTCCTAAACTTATGAAAAGGAGAATAGAGTAGTAAGAGTATAATTGATCTTTACCTGTTGAAAGAAGATTAATAGTGGAAGCCGATGACCTCAACGGAGGAGGAATCAGGAGTGGATGTAGGTCACGATGATCGAACCACTATAAAATTGATGTCTCTTCTCTTCTTTGCCTTTTTTTTTTCCTTTATATTGCTTGCTGATTTGGCTGCTCAATCCAATTCACACTTTCTCTAAGTTCAAACTTATTTTCAATACGATTTTATCGAAATAATTTTTCTAAATACTCAATATTTTTACGTAAGCACTAATTCACTCCCCTCTTAGTGTCAATTTCGATCCTAACAACTAATATATGCATCAGAAAATATCTACTGACCTCGGTCTTCATGTCGATGACACTTTAAAAGCTCAATATTTTTACCTCAAAAATACCTCGGATAATCCAGTTCGGATCATGTAAACATCAACAGCAATTGTCCCCTAACCATTAGCATACGGGTCGTTTTACATCGCCAATAAACGGATACTTTTGAACAGTGCTCGGATGGCAATCGATCTTCGATCTTATGTAGCTATGACGACCACTGGAACAATGCGAGCAGCAAACTTAGCATGGCGGAGTTTGCAAGCCGACAATTCTACCGCAACGTTTGATTGGCGTACATATGTTCTCTGATGAGATAAATGTACATCAACCATCCCGTGAGTGAAGAAGCCCTACCAATTTTTGGCTGACACCGGCGAACTGGCGAAGCTCAAGTGATAAGCAGAGACTAAAATGACCCCGCAATACGACAAGAGTGCGGAGTGCCAACGGGCAGAGAGCATGGTAGACACACAGAGTCGAACGATAATAAATTTACGAGCTTATATATCAGGGAGGAATCCACGAAGAAAACAATCGTGATCACCCCTGTTCACACCCAACAAGGTCTTTCTTGACACTCATTTTATCTCCCACACAAAACTAAATATTTAGCACTATAAACTGCTGAGCATGCAACAATAAAAAATCCTTTATGTTTTGAACACTTACCTCTCAAATTAGTGGAAAAAAATGAAAATGGAACCATAGGGAAGAACAAAAATGAAATTTTCAACTCCACGATCCTTCAGTTATCAGTTCTTTCTGGGAAACAGCAGCAGCAGCACGGCTATGCAGCTTCACCGTCCGTGGAAGGAACAGCAGGTAGCTTGCTCTTAGGTTCCATCTTCTTCACCTCCTCGCTTGCATAGATGAATATCTTCCTTGCTAGCTTGCAGAACACCCTGCCAAGTTATGTTTGGGACCAATTTAGTTCATCAGGCAGTCAATGTGCCTCGGTATCTATAGAAGTGAAAGGGCTCTTGGATGCTTACGGCCATGGGTAGTCACCTACGAGAATCATAACTCCATCATCATCGTTAAAGGCCACCTCCCATTTCTTGTGACAGCGAAGCTCTCCTTTGATCTCAAACATCTGTTCTAGCTCAAGCATCAACTCGTCGTAACCTTCGAAGTTTGCCAGGTCCACAGCTCGGCCAACTCCAATTCCTTGCATGTGAACCTGGTAATTGCCCAAGTGTTAATCAAAATCCTTCATGAACAGTAATAGCATATTTAAGAGCTACATGTTACCTTGATGCAGCTTCTGGTAGAACTATTCTGCTTCCTCTGGATCTCCTTTGGAGACACTTGTAGCACTTGCTTTACCTCTTTTGAAGCTTTTGATAGTCCAGATTGCCCATCTATATCCTCGACCAAGGGAGTCGCAGGAACAGGATCCTCAATTGTGGCATTCGATTGGCTCACTACTTCAACCGATAACTTCATGGTGGAAGATATATCATTTGAAGGACAGACCAAGTCAATCCCAAACAACCTGTATCCGCTGCCACTCTTCGGCTTCTTCTGATTCTCCATCTTGCATTCCAATTCTAATGAGGGATCTTCAGTTACAGGATTGGAGGCAGGCAGCCATGAAGTGAGGGTGGTCTTTGTGTCACAAGCAACAGTGCCCTTTGAGAGTTTCAGTGACACATTTATCAGTGAAGATGATGTGCTCTCCAAAGGAGACTTTGAGTCCCTTAACCAGTGATCTGACAACCTTCGATTGCAAGAGCTAGGACTGTGCAAAGAATTATTGTCAATACTCTCTGTCTGCCCAGAAAACCAGAGAAATCGTTTCTCCAAGCTCTGAGCAATGATGCTGCTCATGGATCCTAAGTCGGATATTTGGGCCTTAGCAGGATTCCAAATAGTTGAACTAGGTTCTGTGCATGGAAAGTTTCAATTACATGGATATTAAAGGAAAGCAGCATAAAGAAGAAACTTCACTCTCATTACCATGGCCCAGGAGGTCCAAGGGTGACCAAGCTCTCTTGTTCTTAATAAAACCTGCTTGAGCATCACTGGAAGTAGACATGGAGCCACCGAAAGGCTCAACATCCCACGGAGAAATCTTCTCTGGCCTCAGAATGCTAGATGCTTCATCCCATTGTACCTGAAATTAGTAGACTTCATGCGCAATTCGTATACAAGTTGGTGAATACAGAAAAAGGTCAGTGATGAACCTTTAACGATCTCCACTTTGAACATGGCCACTGTGACGAGATATCTCCGATTCCGGTTATGGTACCAGTAAACCTAAGAAGTGAGAATGGTAAATTTTCACTAGCAAGAAGCTTAAGACAATCTATAATGAATAATATGATGACAAGGAATAACCTTTTCTCTGGAACATCTTCCCCCTCAAATCTCATCTTGAATCTCATCCCAACAGTGAACTCATTTTTAATTGTCTCCAAATACTTATTGACACCAACGATGAACTGACTAGTCCTGGTTTATGTATCATCCATGACAGCAGGAATCAATCATATTGAGAATGCACAAAAGAGCAACAGAATAAATGTGCTTTCTGACTCCAAGTACTAGTCCCAACCTAGGCTTGTAGTACACCGTGAAAAGACTATGAGTCGAAATGGCATGTGATGCAGTGGCAAGCACTCCAACGTGCATGCTATGACTAGATATTACAGATGAAGGCATAGTATTCTGGCGGTGGACAAGACGTCTCACTCCAACTAGCAGTTCATCATTCTCGCCTCTACAGAATAAAGATTCAAAATCAAGCATAAGCACTTCAAAACAGAGGAAGAAAAACGGCCTTTTTTTCTCAGCAACATTAACCTCATCAAGATGAGTGCATCACCAGCCGCTAATTTCTTAGAAGCTACAAACGTACTCCATCCTGTTGTAAGCAAATGACGCCGCGGTTGACCTGTCAATCAGAATTCAACAAATACATGAATTTGGAGAACACAACTTCCTCTTTTTTTTTCCAATTCAATAATATGGCAAAATAGAGAATCGACAATCTTTTGTGTCACAAAGAGAACTGTCACTTTGGTTGGTCACAAGCAAATCAAAGAGAAGAGAATCAAACCGATACCTCTGAATATGTGTTTGAATCGCCACTCCTGTCCATGCAGATCCTTGGCAACCAGCTCCTGTGCTGGGGTTTGCTGTGACATGTCCTGTTCATAGCATGCAAACACAGATCCGATTGTGAGAATACCTGAGCAACCGAAACAGATAATAGAAAGACATGAAATAACTTACTAGAGGCGGAAGACATTCGGTGGCATGTCTACGAAGAACCGAGAAGCCACCGTGGGTACTTGTATCCGAAGCCGTCAATATCTTACAAAATGAATGAACCGCTGGTCTCGGTGGCTCCACAACGCATGGAACGGGACAGGTAGGCTCGTTTTGCTAATAAAATCAAAGCAACAAACTCAGTTCGCATAATATTGCAAAAGTGTTTCTTTTTTCCTTCATCAAATTCCGAAAGGAAGAGTTTTCAGAAGAAAATTCACGTTGTTTCTTACATCGGATTCAGGGATCAGAGTGATTTGAGCATAGGCTTCATCCGTTTCCGGCTCAGCCTGGAAAAAGCCTAAAGTAAGCAGCTATTTATTACCTAACAGAAATCAAAGAAGAGTAGATAGAGCTGACCTTCAGATTAATGTTCACGACGCGGCAGAGAATTTTGGGAGGAAGATTAAACAGGGGAATGTGCTGGTTCAACTCCTGATCTGTCCAAGTTTCCAACTGCACATAAACCGGCGAATTCACAGCGAGTCTAAAGATCGAAGCAGAAGGGTGGGACTTGTGTAGCTTTCACGGCGAACAAGAGAAAAACAGAGGAGAAGGAGAAGTCCACCTGCTCCAGATGACCCTGAGGGAAGTAGAACACCCTCTCGTCCACACGGGGAACCTCCACCAGAGGACCCGCGCACGCTCTCCACAGCTCTTCGTACAGCCCATCTCCTCCATGAACAGGACAAACACAAATAACTCAGAATCAACAAGAGAAAGCGCCATGGATTTAAAAGCCACAGATGAAGCAATCCTTACCTTCTTTCAGCCTCTCGGTCGCTCGAGAGGCCGATCCAGCGGCCATTAGACCAACTTAACCGCTCCAAAGCTCCCACCTTTTCTTCTCCACCGTGACGAAGGTAAAGGTTTTGGGGAGTCGAAAGTTAGAAGAAGCCCACCTCTCTGGCCCTCGGGCTCTCCCCCAAGGGATTTAGTTCACCCCATTAATGAAGCGGCAGCACGTCAGGAGAGGAGAACGGCACGAATTAAAGGCGTGGCCTGTCGCCCACTGCCGTCCTCCTCGCGGAGTGAAACCCCCGCACGCTCTGCTGCTCCCCTGGCCCCCGCGAAACCGCCGAACGCCGCTTCGTTTCCTCTCCTCGCGGAACGGAGACCCCTCCCTCCTTCCTCTCCTCCCAACAAAGCGTGCGAGCGAGGGCGAAAGGAAAGAGAGGGGCAAGGCGCACGTATGAAGGAAGAAAACTCCCGTCACCGAATCGCCGCCCAACCCTTTTCGCTCGTGGTCGTGACGAGGTGGGCGTCCATAGCTTTCCCACGCTCCCATGAGGTGCCTGCTCTGTCGTCATCGGGAGGTGACCTGACGACGGTGTTCGAAACGTCACATGGTGTTTAGCGTGACTCCAAGTTGGTCCACTCATGATTCCGTCATGACGGCGTTTCCGTTACTTGACGGTAGCACTGCTAGTTGCTTTACCGTTCTAGCGAGGATGATCGAGGCGAATTGATGCCCCGTGATCGTACGGCGGATGTTTCAGTAATCGCACCTTCCGATCTCCCGAAAGAAAAAGATAAAAAGATAAGATCTCATCGTTAGTTCGGCCCTATCTTCCAGATAAGTACTATCGAATCCCCTCGTGGTGGGACCCCGCACGCAGCGTCGGTCAGTCGCCGTGGTAGGCGCTATAGGCACATCCCCAGCCCACCGTGGTGGTTCCCACGGAGATGTGCGGGTGGAGACGCAAATAAGAAGATTAAATTAGAAATTAGAATAGACAAATTAAGAAGGATAAACAGAATGATATTAAATTAATAGAATAATATATAAAAGTTGTCGTCACCCGGAGGACCGTGACCCGAAGATGCTTCCCGCGAGGAGGAGGGAGTCCGCGACGCAACAGTTGCGGATTGAGCACCTGCTCTGTTGGTAGGTAACCGCGGCGTGTAGAAATTTCGCGTGTGGATACATAATACCTTGTCAGCATATCCCGGTCTTTGGGGGGCGAGACAGAGACCGGGTGGGAACATGTGGCCGTACGAGGATAAATCCAAACATGAAAGAAAAAGCGGAGACTACGACTCTCAACACACCAAAGGAGACAGGAATTGGGTGGAATGGACCAAAGGAGCTTCGATCTTACACGTGCCAACGTATCGTGTAGGGCGAAGTAGTTAATTATGAGAGTGAGGAAGGAGACCGCTCTTCGTGTGGCCAATTCATGTTCTTTCTTTCGGTTTGACGGACCATTATATATATTTATCTGTATCGATCAACTCTGATAAAGAGAAGTTTAGGATGAGGATGACGTCTTATCCTCAAAAGCAAAATGATCGCAATATTAAATCATGCAAAGCAGAACAATATCTCTAACTAGAAATCATAGGATCGGAACACGTCAGACTGGGTTCGTTCCTTCTTCGGCTAAACTGGTGCATGAATCACGTTGGGGATGGACCATGCAAGTCTGAAAGGGTGTAACAGGAAGAATGGTCGACGGATACTCTCCAAATCGGGACAAAATGTCTTTCCCTTGGAATGATTTATGGAATTCCCGTGCCGTCAACACGCGGCAACATTAATTGACTCCAACTTGCACGATTCGAGAACTGCTTCAATGAGTTGAAAAGGAAAGCATGGCATGTGCACTATATATATATATATATATATATATATATATATATATATATATATATATATATAAAGGAGATCAAGTTACATGATTGTCCGGTAATAGCCTCGCTCGTTCTCCAAACAGTCAATGAGGAACGGAGCATTCTAGTACATGAAGTCAGACGATGTGATGTGCAATTGTATGCGTCCACGCTCCCTTCATTTCTTCCTGATGCTGCAGCCGTCGGTCAATGATAAGACCGCCTTACCTTCACATGGGCGCCACCTCTTTTGATGGTTTGTGCTGCCTACGCTCTAAGCTCTTCCCTTATATCGATGAATCAATCAGCAATCAACATAACAGTCATATCCATCCCATTCGCCTAAATACCAAAATTAACTTGTGTACTTCTTTATGAGAGTTTGACCAATATGAACTTTGCATTCAGATGGTTTTGGATGTCACATCGTTTTTCATGTTGTGGAACGAGTCAGCTTCAAAATGTGGTGTGTGCGTTCAAATTCAACCATCTACGTGTCGGACCAGAATACGAACTGAACACGGAGAAGAATGCAGGTTGGATCTGTGTTATGCCCACAGATTTCAAGACCAAGTCATGAAGAGATGAAGATACCCATTTTTTCTGTTGAGAGGCAGGTGGTATCAGCTCAGCAGATACGTCATGAATCATGGCCTGGTTATGATATAGGAGATCCCCGCGACTTCCATAGCAGCTGTTCATGTCACGCGGTGCCAAGTACAGTGGGAAGCAGATTTTGCGTGGATTCAGCTATAACGACAAAGCATGCATCTCATTGCAGCCACCGACGACAATGGCAATCATTTCCGGTGTCGCGCCAAGGCGGCACACGACCATGGCTTCATGGCTCTCTCTCTCTCTCTCTCTCTCTCTCTCTCCATGTATATGTAGATTGTATGGACATCAGTAGGTCATGATCTAAATGACAAGGCTGATCGATTGAAAAAAAAGTGCACCGATTGGATCCAGCACACGAAGAAAAAAGAGTAGAGGTGCATGTTGATACGGCATGTTTTGGAACCCTATCAACGCTGACGCTACATGCCAAGTTAGAATTATACCGAGAAACTATCCCACCTGTCTTGCCCCGAGAGCTCAGGGGTTGTCATTTGACGCAGCTCCGCACGTCTTGGACACGGCGACCGATCAAAAGTCCCATCCCGCCCCTCGAGGGTCAGCAGCCACGCGTTACCGACCCTCGTGCAATAGTATAAAAACCTTAATCGGCCTCCGGCCAAGGAGGATACATATAAGAAAAACAATCCACCCTACATTGACTTGCTCGTCTAAGGGGCCACAGCCAAGGATCACCCGACGAGGGCCATTTTTTGCAGGCGGACGACCACCCGCGAGCAGCGAGCATCTCAACCCGGGAATCTCCATCCAGTGTACAAGGATAAGCTGCCAATCACCCCGGAGATGGGAAGACATGGCTCATCATAAATGGCACCCGGATCGGCAGACCGAGGAACGCTGATCAACACCCCGTCACGAGGGCCCGATCGACCTCGACATCCAGCTCAGCCAACAGAAGACTCCCAACATCGACCCGTGAACCAAGCCGTGCTGACTCATCAGCCATGGTATATTTGTTCGTTAACATTTTGGCGCTAGAAGGAGGGTCATGTTGTGGGAGCATCTACCAGGAGCTCTCCCCGAAGGAGAACCACCAACCGGCCTCCCTTCCGTTGAGCCCGAAAGTCAGGCCCTCCCCGCCCCCAAAGATGGGGGGATCCCAGCCTCAACGCCAGATTTCTACTAGCGCCTATTCAACGGCCCGGGTTTGTCACCCCCAGACTCACCACAGGACCCTCGGCCGTGACACCCGAGGCGTTCCTCGGCCTGGCCAAGCAAGTACAAGCGATGGCGGGGATGATGCAGACACTCGTCCCGCTCATTCCCCAGATCGTGCGGCTAGCAGCTCCCCCGACTGACCCAACTCGACAAAGACCGAGTAGGGAGCAGGTCGGGACGGGAGAAGCCCGAGACCGAACGACGGAGCCAAGAGGTCTGCCTGAGCAGAGAATACTTGCACCCTGCCGAATTACGCTGCCCCACTCCGAGCCTGACACCATATCGTCCGACTCGGCGGATGACTCATTCAGGATCCAACTGTCCCGGGTCAACCAACGCTTGGACGAGTTCCAGCGCGAGTTCCAGAAATCGTAGAGCGAGTCGAACGAAGGTGACTCGGGCAGATCCCCTTTTACTCAGGAAATACACGACAAGCCTGTACCCCTCGACTTCAGGCAACCGGCATTGGAGACATATGATGGGGGCTCCGATCCCATGGAGCATGTCACTGCGTTTTGGGCTCAAATGGCCCTCTATGGTGTTGAATCTCGAATTTTGATAATGAAACTAATCAATATGTATTTATGTTTTAATCTGCGTTTTGAGTGACGCAGGATACTTTGATCAGGGTGAGACAATTAAAGCAAAAAAATCATGTTGGGCCGGAGGAACATGTCAAAAGATTGGACGTCGCGCCGGTGGATCGGTCGATCTATCGACTAAAGGCTTCGAGCCGTGGATTCGGGCATCGGGCCAAGAAGAGAGGACATTGCGCCGAGGATATCAGAGTTGCGGAGTCAACTAGCCGATTGAGCAATAGGTCGCAGGAGAGGACGATGCGTTGAAGAATCGAACGAAGCGTTGAGGGACCAATGACATGCCGGACAACTTGATTAGATACTTAGGATTAATTGTCTAGATCGAAGTGTGTTTTACATGTGCAGGATTAACTACGATAGCATGAAGACATAAAGCAAGTTTACCGGAGTCAAGTTCGATGGGTGCTCGAGAGTCTGCCTAAAGTCCGAAGAATCGTTGGAAGTGCTGCCGAAATCAACCGAGAAAGAATCGGGGACTTGCCGAAGTTTTCGGAAGTCCGCCGGAAAGATCGTCGGAGGTTCGCAGAGATCACCGAGAAGGTTCAAATACTTGCCAAAGACTCGTTGAACTCGCCACAAGACCGGGAGCCTGCTGGGAGTCCGCTGGAAGAAATCCGAGGGTGTATCGAAAGTTCGCTGGAAGTTCGTCAGAAAGCTCGCCGGAAGAAAACTCGAAGTTGCTGATTAAAAAATTACTTAGGGCTATGTCCTAATTTCATAATTTGTATATAATTTAGGTTAGGATTAAGGGTTAATCCTATAACCCAGTTAGGGGCCAATTGGGCCCGAGTTTGGACTGGTTTGGGCCAAGTTTGAAGCCCAACCAGTAAGATGGAATAGTCCAGGCGATGGCACCGCCCAGAACCCAAGAGATCAGGCAATGGCACCGCCAGTACACTGTTAGTGTCAGACATTGACAGGCGGTGGCACCGCCACTGACAAGCGGTGGCACCGCCAGCACCGAGAAACCCAAAAGCAATTCAAATTTGGAGCCTAAATTTGAATCCTCTTAAGGCCTATAAATACCTCTCAATTCTCAATAAAGAAAACACCTTTTTGAGAAGTTAGAAAGTGAGAAAAAGCTCTAGCAAAGTCTTGTTTTCAATAGCTTAAGTGTTCACCTCCCTCTTTCTCTTTCAAAAATCTGTAAGAGTGTGAACCACTTGTAAGAAGGTTGTAAGAGGGGTATTTGGTCCTTCCCCTACAAAGTGATTTGCTAGTGGAAGTTGGGAGCCTCATCGAAGAAGGCTTCGAAAGTGGATGTAGGTCATTTGACCGAACCACTATACATCGTGGTGTTCCTTAAATGTGTGAGTGATTAATTTTCTGAACCATTTCTCTGCTTTGCTACAAATCGTTCGGTTTTCATCTCCCTACTCTTGACTACCTTTACTCGAGCTATTTTAGCTAAGTCATCCTTCGTCGAATCGAAATCTCTACATATTTACGAAGTCGATTTCAAACTTACGAGTTTTAATCCGCTGCACTAATTCACCCCCCCTCTTAATGTTGCTCCGATCCTAACAATTGGTATCATAGCGAGGCTCACTCTCATATTTGGTTTAATACCCAATAGAGATGGCTTACTCTAGCATGCAAGAGGGCCACTCTATTACACGTCCGCCTATGTTTAATAGGTTGGATTACACGAATTGAAAGACTCGTATGAGGATCTTCCTTATTTTCATGAATTTTGAGCTTTGGAATATTGTCGAAAATAGATTTCAAAAATCTTCTCTTCCGATGAGCAAATGGGATGAATTGGAGAAGAAGGTTTTTGCTTTAAACACAAAGGCTATGAATGTCTTGTTTTGTGCACTTGACAAAAATGAATTTAATCGTATTTCGATTTATGATTCGACTTTTGATGTTTGGAACTCTTGAGGTCACTCATGAAGGCACTAGCCGAGTGAAAGAATCCAAAATCAACATTCTTGTGCATTCTTACGAACTTTTCCGGATAAAACCAAGTGAGTCCATCGGAGACATGTACACCCGTTTCATGGATGTCATCAATAGACTCAAAGCTCTTGGTAAAGGTTTTTCTAACTTCGAACTAGTAACTAAAATTTTAAGATCCTTTCCAAAGAGTTGAGATCCAAAAGTTACGGCCGTTCAAGAGGCCAAGGACCTTAAAACATTTCCTCTTGAAGAACTTACTAGGTCTCTAATGACCTATGAAACAAACAATGTGGCAAAAAAGGAACTCGAGAACAACCTTCCAAAGAACAGGAAGGATTTGGGACATAGAACATTTGAAGACCACTCGAGCATAAGCTCAAGTGATAGTGAACTTAAACTACAAATAAAACAAAAATTAAAAAGCAAAAAGAACAGAACTACTTGCTTTGAACACAAGAAGAAGAACAAAAATTGGGATGAATCGAGCTCCTTTGAAGACGAGAAGAAAATAAAAAAAAGGCGAGGTGGCAAACTACGCCTTAACCGCTTTCAATGATGAGGTAATCGAAACCCCCTTAATTTATTTTGAAATTACTTGATGTTTTCCATGATGTATTTTTTTTAGAATAATTATTTTTCTTGAAAATTACATGTTTAAAAATTGAAAATATAAAAATATGATTATGATCGTAATTTTGAAAATAATAATGAAAATTGTATGTTTTATGTTAATGGAATAAAATGTTAGATTTAAATCTAATGATCATATGCATGTTTTCTTAAGAAGAAAAAATGTGTATCTTAATGATTTTCGATTTTGATTGAAACCATGCTTGATGTCTTAATAAAAATATTAAGAAGTTTAATATCATGCTTAATGATGATGCATGGCTTTTGTATGGAAAACTAAGCATGAAAAGATAGATTTACCTAAAAAGAAAAATGCATGACCACAACAAATAACAAAATGATTTTGGTTGAAAATACCTTATGCTCAATGAAACCATGATTGATGAATATGCTTTATGTTTAATGATTTCTTTGCCTTGAATGTCCTATCATGATGAATATTTTGAAAATAAATGAAATCATGTTTGATTTGAAGTAATGCATAATGATCATGCTTAATGAGTTTTCTTTCGAAATAATGCATAATGATTTTTGTGATTTATGGATTATCGATTTCTACGATAATAAAAGTGATTTTTTCGGTTTCCACGATAATGAGTTTCATCTAACCATAATTTTTATCTTGATTTCTGAAAATTATAACTTGAAAATTTATTTTATAAATCAAGATTGTCTATTATAATTCTTTCTTTTCACTATTTGAGTTATTCAACAAGAATCATAATATGTCTCTTGGTATTCAAAATTTATGTTCACTATTTATGTATCTCATCACCAAAATTCTTTTTGATATTCTTCATGTGATGATATGAATGCATGAAACACTCATGATATGATTTTTATACATTTCTGTGTATTCATGAAATATTTATCTTATCACCCAATTAATTCTTTTTGATGTTCCTAATATGATGAAATGAAATTATGTATGAAATACAAATGAAAAGTTAATGATCATGCATGATAGGATGTAATGAACTTTGACATTTAGATACCATCAATTGAAAAGCTATGATCATGTTGCCAAAATGATGTATCATGAATGCTTGAATATTGTTATGCTCATAATGATGATTGATTTATTTGTATCATGCACGAAAAATGAAATGTATGGTTTTGAAATTGTGCATGTTCTAATTTGAAAATATGATGATGCATAATGATGAAATTATGTAATGAAATTATTAAACATTTTGAAACCATGTTTTAATGTCATGCATAATGATCATGCTTAATAAATTTTGAAATTCTGCATGGTGATTTTTAAGTAATTTATGGATTATCGATTTTTATCATGATGAAATGTTACATTTTCGGTTTTAAGTATGATGTATGTTTTCATAAAAAAACTGTTAGGATCAGGAGCACTAAGAGGGGGGGTGAATTAGTGCAGCGGAATACTTTCGACGATTAAAATTACGTTCGTACGATAAAAGCGATTTCGATAGAAAACCTGATTCGTAAATCACTTTAACTTGTGATCAAGTGAGATGCAGTTAAAGCGAATCTATAAAGGCAGTTTACAATTATGATGGAAATCATAATGTAAGCGCAAACTGAAATATGATGTTCGTATGATAAAACTGATTTACGTCTAAACACCGATTCGGAAAATACTGAACTTTGAAACACGATCGTAAATGCGCAGAAGGCAGTAAGCTATTGAGGAGGTTTGCAGTAAAGATAATATGCTCAAAGTAAATGCAAACTAGAGAGCACCGCAATTTTAGAGTGGTTCGGTCAATCTTGACCTACATCCACTTCTGGCTTCCTCCACCGACGAGGTCACCGACGTCCACTAGAGGCCTTCCTTCAACAAGCGAAGGCCAACCACCCTTTTACAGTTTCACTCCTTTTGACGGGCTTTGGAGACAACCCTTACAGAATTTTCTCTCCTCTTTTGAAAGATCAGAACTTGGAAGAAAAGAGGGAGGAGAACTTCTAACTCATACAACACTTTTGAGCTCTAAAAATCACAGAGTAAGATCAGGATTTCGGTGGTTTTTGGTTACTCTGTCATTGCTGAAAGGGTGGGGTATTTATAGGCCCCAACCTAGTTTAAATTCCGAGCTCAAAACTGTCAATTCTTGGAATTCCGGGGTCTGGCAGTTGCACCACCTAACTGGGGCGGTTGCACCGCCTGGCAAAGCTCGAAGACTAAGACTCTGGGTGGTGCCACCTCGTGTCAGGGGCGGTTGCACCTCCTGCCAGAGCTCGGAGACCGAGCTCAAGCGGTTGCACCTTTGCCAGAGGCGGTTGCACCGCCCAACCAAAGCTCGGAGACTGAGCCCTAGGCGGTGCCACCGTCGACCCAGGCGATGCCACCTCTGGCCAAGAAATCTGGGTCCGAATGGGCTGATCCATTCGGCCCAATTTGGGTCTGTCAAGGGCCCAATTGCCCCAAGATTAAGTTAATGGGATCACCTCCCATTTCTAACTTAATCATTGTACTAACTACGAATTTCTTAAGACACTTACTACAGCTTACTTCCGGTGCGTCAATCGCTTCTTCTGGCGAGCTTCCAGCAAACTTCCAGCGAACATCCGATGAACCTTCGGCAATGCTCCGACGGACTCCCGGCAAACTCCTGGACTTGCGATGATCCACTTGGCGAGTTCCGACGAGCTTCTTTGGCAAGCTCCTGGACTTCTCGGATTTGTTCCTGCAGAACCTCCGACGACCGTCCGGACTTCCGTCGAATTCTCGAACTCCCAACATGATCATAGTCTTGACTCCGGCGCAACTCCTACTGCATGTCTTACTTTCATCGTAGTTAATCCTACACATGTAAAATAAAACTTCGATCGAGATAATTAATCCTAAGCAATTAACCAAGTTGTCCAGCATGTCATTGGTCCCTCGACGGTTCGTCTGATTCTTCAGCGCATCGTTCTCTCCTGCGGCCTATTGCCCAATCGGCCAGTTGACTCCGCAACTCCGATATCCTTGGCACAATACTCGCTCTTCTTGGCCCGATGCCCGAGTCCACGGCCCGAAGCCTTTTGTCGATACGTCGACCGATCCACTGGCCCGACGTCCAATCTTCTGACATGTTCCTCCGGCACAACATGATTTTTCCTGCTTTAATTGTCTCATCCTGATCGAAGCATCCTGCGTCACTCAAAACGCAGATTAAATTATAAACATATATCAAGTGGTTTCATCATCAAAATACGAGATTCAACAATCTCCCCCTTTTTGATTATGACAACCACTTGATGACGGAGTTAACCTTAACTCTCAGAGTTTAAACAAACTCCCCCTATCAATATGCCATATTGATAGAACTTTGAATTCAAACTGAATTCAAGTCATTGCAATATTCATCATGAATACTTGCAACACGTCATCATGAACTTATGCATAAACTTACGCAAAACATCATACTTCTCCCCCTTTGTCATTAACAAAAAAGAGAAGTCCAACTATTCTTGTGTTTGGAATATAAGTTTAACTCATTGCATGAAGAACATAATATCAAGTTTTATCATCATGCAGTTTTGAAGCTAGAAAATTTAGCAAGTGTTACATCATGCTTAGAACATTCAAGCTATCAAGTTTTAGATATGCAAGTTGTACAACATACAAGATAGCAAATTCAAAGATATGCAAGTTGGCATATTTGTTTTTCTTTGCGATAGGTAAGATAGCACTTTTGCTTCTAGAAATATACAAGTTAGCAATCTTTGCTTCTCTTTTGAGATGAGCAATTTCTTTCTTCCTTTGCAAAGTTTGAGCTAGCAATTTTGCTTTCGTTGCAAAGTGCAAGTTAGTATGTTTTGCATCTTGAGATAGGCAAGATAGCACATTTTTGTATTTTCTTGAGATTTTAAGCTAGCAATTCTCGGTGATGTTCAAGATAGTAATTTCTTCTCTTTTGAGAAGTGCAATTTTTGCTTTCTTCTTGAATTGTGCAAGCTAGCTATCTCCCCCTTTGTCATTATCAAAAAGAAGGGAAGACCCTTTATGTCAATTTCTAAATCATGACAAAGGTAAGTAATCATTCTTATTTCAAAATTTCATAATTGAGATAAACCTTGAATTCAAATTAAGGTAATTTTAATCATCATTTACATCATATGCAATACATCACATACATCATAATAAAAAGCATAAGTATTGCATGCATCATTTTAGCAACAAATCATAGCATTTCATCACATGGCAAGATATTAGCAAGTAAAATTAAGATGCAAGTTATTGATATCTTAACATGATTCAAACATTTCAAGTATTTAGCAATCATAGCATTTTATCTATTTCTCATTCAAATATAGCACTCATAGTATCAATTCATATTTTTCTCCCCCTTTGTCATCAACAAAAAGGAGAACGATATAAGCAAGTTTTAAACGTAAGTGCGGTAATGATTCATGCCATAACTAGGTTTATGTCATTTTTCAACAATGAGTGATAGGATATCAATTATATAAACACCTTAAGGAAAACATGACATGGAGATAGCTTTCATTACTTCTTCCTCTTTATTTGTTATTATCTTTTTTTTGCATGAAGGAGGAAAGTCACTAGTGAGCTTACTTGAATGAAGTTAAAATTGATAGGATATTAAAGCACACTTCATTTTTACAAGGATCAAGATATGTGTGTGAATCAAATCCTTGCATGTAAAACTATTTCTCTAAATATATAAGAAAGAATCATCGAATCCATTTCTCGAAAGATATTTTTCACAAGATAAGTCTATGAGAGATGCATTTGCTAGTTGATTCAATATGTCAAAAATCAATGATATGAATCAAACTCGATATGACATATGTTTATTAAGTCCGAAAGAGAATAATATATCGAGAAAATCCAAAAATATCAATTGTTAGGATTAAGAAAAATGTGTTGAATCTCGTATTTTGATGATGAAACCACTTGATATATGTTTATGATTTAATCTGCGTTTTGAGTAACGCAGGATACTTCGATCAGGATGAGACAATTAAAGCAGGAAAATTATGTTGTGCTGGAGGAACATGATAGAAGATTGGACGTCGGGCCGGTGGATCGGTCGACGTATCGACAGAAGGCTTCGGGCCATGAACTCGGGCATTGGGCCAAGAAGAGCGGGTATTGTGCCAAGGATATCGGAGTTGCGGAGTCAACTAGCCGATTGGGCAATAGGCTGCAGGAGAGGACGATGCGCCGAAGAATCGGACGAGGCGTCGAGGGACCAATGACATGCCGGACAACTTGGTTAATTGCTTAGGATTAATTGTCTCGATCGAAGTGTTTGTTTTCAGTGTGCAGGATTAACTACGATAAAAGTAAGACATGCAACAGGAGTTGCGCCGGAGTCATGACAATGATCATGTTGGGAGTTCGAGAGCTCGACGGAAGTTCGGACAGTCGTCGGAGGTTCTACGGGAACAAATCCGAGAAGTCCATAAGCTTGCCAAAGAAGCTCGTTGGAACTCGCCAAGTGGATCGTCGCAAGTCCAGGAGTTTGCCGGAAGTCTGCAGGAGAATCACCGAGGGTTCATCGGATGATCGACGGAAGTTCGCCGGAAACTCGCCGGAAGAAGCGATTGACGCACCGGAGCAAGCTGCAGAAATTGTCTTAGGATTTATCGTAGTTAGCACAATGATTAAGTTGGTAATGGGAGGTGATCCCATTAGCTTAATCTTGGGGCAATTGGGCCCCTGAAAAACTCAAATTGGGCCGAATGGATCTACCCATTCGGACCCTGATTGCTGTGGGAGGTGCAACCGCCCAAGCCAGGAGGTAGCACCGGCTGGGCTAAGTCTCCCAGGGAGACTGGGCAGTGCAACCGCCCCAGCCAGGAGGTGCAACCGCCTGGGCTCAGTCTCTAAGCGAGACTGGGCGGTGCAACCTCTCCTAACAGGAGGTATTACCGCCTGAGCTCGGTCTTCGAGCTCTGGCAGGCGGTGCAACCACCCTAGTCAGGAGGTGCAACCGCTTGAGCTTAGTCTTCGAGCTCTGGCAGAGAGGTGCAACCGCCCCTGACAGAGGTGGCACCGCCCAGAGGCTCAGTCTTCGAGCTCTGCTAGGCGGTGCAACCGCCCCAGTCAGGAGGTGCAACCGCCTGATCCGGGAATTCCGGGAATTGACAGTTTTGAGCTCCAAATTTGAACTGGGTTGGGGCCTATAAATACCCCATCCATTCAGCACTAAGAACTTACCCGAAATCTTAATCTTTTTCAGTGATTTTTAGAGCTCAAAATTGTTGTAAAGGCCAAAAGTTCTCCTCCCTCTTTTCTTCCAAGTTCTGAGTTGTAAAGAGAGGAGAGAAATTTCTGTAAGGGTTGTTTCCTAAGCCCGTCAAAAGGAGTGAAACTGTAAAAGGGTGGTTGGCCTTCGCCTATTGAAGGAAGGCCTCTAGTTGACGTCGGTGACCTCGTCGGTGGAGGAAGCTAAAAGTGGAGTAGGTCAAGATTGACCGAACCGCTCTAAATCTCGGTTTGCATTTACTTTGAGCATTTTATCTTTACTGCAAACCTCCTTAATAGCTTACTGCCCTCTGCGCTCTTAACGAACGAGTTTCTAAGTTCAGAGCTTTCCGAATCTGCGTTTAGACGTAAATCGACTTTTTCGTACGAGCATCATATTTCAGTTTACGTTTACGTTTAGACTTCAATCATAACTGCAAACTGCCTTCTGCACATTTATAAAACATATCTCAAAGTTTAGTATCTTCAGAATCGGCATTTAGACGTAAACTGGTTTTATCGTACGAACATCGCATTTCAGTTTGCGCTTGCATTCTGATTTCCATCATAAACTGCAAACTGCCTTCATAGATCTACTTTAACGTCATCTCGCTTAATCTTAAGTTAAAGTAATCTTAGAATCGGCTTTTACATCGAAATCGTTTTTATCGAATGAACGCAACTTTCGAAGTTTTAATTGTCGAAAGATTTCCGCTGCACTAATTCACCCCCCCCCCCCTCTTAGTGCTCTTGATCCTAACAATTGGTATCAGAGCCCGGTATTTCTCATTTCAGACTTACACCCGAGAGAAATGGCTCTTCATGGCTTTCAAGAGGGCTTTTCGATTTTTCGTCCACCGTTGTTTAACGGATTGGACTACACCTATTGGAAGACCCGAATGAGGATCTTTCTTATTTCTATGGATGTTGAACTTTGGAATCTTGTCGAAAACGGTTTTTTGAAGTCTTCTCTTCCAATGATCGAATGGTCGGATTTAGAGAAGAAGCATTTTTCTTTAAACGCAAAGGCTATGAATGCCTTATTTTGCGCTTTGGACAAAAATGAGTTCAATCGGGTTTCTTTGTGCGAAACGGCTTTCGATATTTGGCGCACTCTTGAAATCACGCACGAGGGAACTAGTAGAGTCAAAGACTCGAAAGTTAATATTTTACTGCATGATTTCGAGCTTTTTCAAATGAAGCCAAGCGAAACCATTGGTGACATGTACACCCGTTTTACGGATGTCGTCAATGGTTTAAGAGCTCTTGGTAAATGTTTTTTGAATTCTGAACTTGTGAACAAGATTTTGCGTTCTCTTTCTAAGAAGTGGGATTCAAAAGTAACGGCTTTACAAGAAACAAAAGATTTAAATATTTTTCCACTTGAAGAACTAATTGGTTCATTGATCACATATGAAATGACGTGCAATGCACGTGAAGAACTTGAGAACCACCTTCCAAAGAACAGGAAGGATTTGAGACATAGAACATTTGAAGACCACTCGAGCATAAGCTCAGATGGTGAACTTAAACTACAAATGAAACAAAAATTAAAAAGTAAAAAGAACGGAACTACTTGCTTTGAACGCAAGAAGAAGAACAAAAATTGGGATGAATCAAGCTCCTCCGAAGACGAGGAGAAAATCAACAAAGGCGAGGTGGCAAACTACGCCTTTACGCCTTTCGACGTTGAGGTAATCAAAATGCCCTTAATTTACTTTGAAATTACATGATGCTTTTCATAAAATATTTTTCTTTTTTATTTAATTTTCTTGAAAATTACATGTTTAATAATTTTATAATGAAAATACAAACAATTAGGAATCATGCTTATCATTCTAGTAATTTTGAAAATAATCATGAAAATTGCATGTTTATGATAAACAAAATGATTTTGATTAAAAATACCTTATGAAATCATGCTATATATGGTTGAGAAGTAATAATGTGTATCATGTTGATTTCCATTGTTATTTCTCGATTTTGAGTATATGAAATCATGTTGAATTTGAAGTTATGATTAATGAGTATATATTTTTGAAATTATGTATGATGATTCTTGATATTTATGGATTATTGATTTTCATGATAATAACAGTGGCTTTAAAAAAATTGATGCATGTTTTCATAAATGAAAAGGCATGCTAACATGAAATCGACCACTTAAAATGAAACACTTAAAAAGGGAGAAAATATATTATCAATGAAATCATGAATCTATTTATGTTATAAATTTTGTGAGCTATAAAAATGATTTTGATGATTTAAATTTATCAAAATCATGATCTTGATTTATCAAATTGAATGAATTGAAAATGAATGATGATTTTTCTCTTGAATGATTGTGACTTGTATTCCTTGTATTCATGATATGATTTTTATGCAATTCTTTGTATTCATGAAATATTTATCTCATCACCCAATTATTTCTTTTCAATATTCCTCAAGTGATGATATGAATGCATGAGATATTCATGAATTTATTTTGATGTATGCAAATGAGAAGTTTCGATCATGCATGGTAGGATGCAATGTGACAAATTAATACCATGATGATTTGAAATATTTATGATTTGGAATGATGCATATGCTTTTGTATGATGTGTATCATGAATGCTTAAAAAAAAATTAAATAAATAAATGTTTATATCATGTTAGATGGTTTTACATATTATGCATGATAAGCTATAGTGATGAGTGAAATAATATGAATGATGATTTGGAATCATGCATATAATAATGAGTTTATATGTTTTGAAAATGTGCATGTTTTAATTTGAAAATATAATGATGCACAAATGAGATTGATACTAACCTTTGTCATGATTTAAAAATTGATGTAAAGGGTTTTTCCCTTCTTTTTGACAATGACTAAAGGGGAGATAGCTAGCTTGCACAATTCAAGAAGAAAGCAAAAATTGCACTTCTCAAAAGAGAAGAAATTGCTATCTTGAACATCACCAAGAAGTGCTATCTTGCAAATCTCAAGACACGCAAATGCAATCATGCAAAATTTGTAATTTTACACATCATTAAAATTTATGATGCTTTGGTGATTATGCATGTTCTAAAATGTTATAAGATTCACTAGCTTGCATGATGTAGAACTTAGCTATATTGAACATCACCAAGGAATGCTATCTTGCCTATCTCAAGAAGCAAAAAGTCAACTTGCACATCTAGCAAAACTTATATTTCAAGAAGCAAGAGTTGCTTTCTTGAACATCTCAAAATTGCTAGCTTGCGGGCCTTAAAATGTTAAAAATTTTTGCTAGCTTGTATATGGTAAACTTGCTATCATACTACCATGATGATGAGCATGCCTTATCTTCATGATTATATTTGAAAAACTATGACAAAAATATGTCCGAATGATTAAACGTGTTAAAATAATTTTTCGGACTTTTTTGATTGAATGATCAAATCACTTGATTGCCATAATGATTTTACACAATTACTTGCCATGATTACATGTTGGAAATTATGTGCTTGAATACAAAAATTTCCATGATAATAAGTATGTTTTACCTTCATGATTGTAATTGAATATCTCTAGTAAAACCCTGTCCGAATGTATGAAAGTTTCAAATTTCATTTTTGGATTTTCTTGATCCTAACAATTGGATTTTCTTGATACATTATCCTCTTCCGAACTTAACAAGCATATGTCATATCAAGTTTAATTCACATCATTGATTTTTGACATATGGAATCATCTAGCAAATGCACTTATCATGTGAAAAATATTTTTCGAGAAACATATTTGATGATTCCCTCTTATAAAAGGAAGATATTTTTACATACAAGGATTTGACTCACTTACATATCTTAATCCTTGCAAAAATGAAGTGTGCTTTAATATTTTATCGATTTGAACTTCACATATGGCTTTCCTCCTTCATGTAAAATGATAACAAATAAAAAGGAAGAAGCAATAAAAGCTATCTCCATGTCATGTTTTCCTCGAGATGTTTGCATAATTGGTATCCTATCACTCACTGTTGGAAAATGACATGAACCAACTTATGGCATCACACTTATATTTAAAATTTGCTTATATCGTTCTCCTTGTTGTTGATGACAAAGGGGGAGAAATATATAAATTGATACTAGGAGTGCCATATTTGAAGAATATGAATAGATGTTATGAATGCCATATTATGATGAGATATCAAATGCAGCATTCATATGAATAGGTGCTATGAATGTCATATCATGTTAAGATATCAAGAACTTGAATCGTAATTTTACATGTTGATATCTTACCATTTGATGATAGCAAACTTGCATGATGATAACAATAGATATTATGTTTTTCATGCAATGAATTAAACTTATATCACAAACACTTGATTGTGGTACTTCTCCTTTTTGTTGATGACAAAGGGGGAGAAGTATGTTGATGACATGACATGTTATGCATAAGTTTATGATAACATGTTGCTTGGATTTTTGAATCCAAGAGTTTCTATCAATATGGCATATTGATAGGGGGAGTTTGTTTAAACTCTGGGAGTTAAGGTTAACTCCGATTATGATGACATGTTGCTTAGATTTTTGAATCTAAGAGTTTCTATCAAAATGGCATATTGATAGGGGGAGTTTGTTTAAACTTCGGGAGTTAAGGTTAACTCCGTCATCAGGTGGTTGTCATCATCAAAAAGGGGGAGATTGTTGAATCTCGTATTTTGATGATGAAACCACTTGATATATGTTTATGATTTAATCTGCGTTTTGAGTAACGCAGGATACTTCGATCAGGATGAGACAATTAAAGCAGGAAAATCATGTTGTGCTGGAGGAACATGTTAGAAGATTGGACGTCGGGCTGGTGGATCGGTCGACGTATCGACAGAAGGCTTCGGGCCGTGGACTCAGGCATCGGGCCAAGAAGAGCGGGTATTGTGCCAAGGATATCGGAGTTGCAGAGTCAACTAGCCGATTGGGCAATAGGCTACAGGAGAGGACGATGCGCCGAAGAATCGGACGAAGCGTCGAGGGACCAATGGCATGCCGGACAACTTGGTTAATTGCTTAGGATTAATTGTCTCGATCGAAGTGTTTGTTTTTAGTGTGCAGGATTAACTATGATAAAAGTAAGACATGCAGTAGGAGTTGCGCCGGAGTCATGACAATGATCACGTTGGGAGTTCGAGAGCTCGACGGAAGTTCGGACAATCGTCGGAGGTTCTGCGGGAACAAATCCGAGAAGTCCATAAGCTTGCCAAAGAAGCTCGTCGGAACTCGCCAAGTGGATCGTCGCAAGTCCAGGAGTTTGCCGGAAGTCCGCAGGAGAATCACCGAGGGTTCATCGGATGATCGACGGAAGTTCGCCGGAAACTCGCCGGAAGAAGCGATTGACGCACTGGAGCAAGCTGCAGAAATTATCTTAGGATTTATCGTAGTTAGCACAATGATTAAGTTGGTAATGGGAGGTGATCCCATTAGCTTAATCTTGGGGCAATTGGGCCCCTGAAAAACTCAAATTGGGCCGAATGGATCTACCCATTCGGACCCTGATTACTGTGGGAGGTGCAACCGCCCAAGCCAGGAGGTAGCACCGCCTCGGCTAAGTCTCCCAGGGAGACTGGGCGGTGCAACCGCCCCAGCCAGGAGGTGCAACCGCCTGGGCTCAGTCTCCAAGCGAGACTGGGCGGTGCAACCTCTCTTGACAGGAGGTAGCACCGCCTGAGCTCGGTCTTCGAGCTCTGGCAGGCGGTGCAACCGCCCCAGTCAGGAGGTGCAACCGCCTGAGCTCAGTCTTCGAGCTCTGGCAGAGAGGTGCAACCGCCCCTGACAGAGGTGGCACCGCCCAGAGGCTCAGTCTTCGAGCTCTGCCAGGCGGTGCAACCGCCCCAATCAGGAGGTGCAACCGCTTGATCCCGGAATTCCGGGAATTGACAGTTTTGAGCTCCAAATTTGAATTGGGTTGGGGCCTATAAATACCCCACCCATTCAGCACTAAGAACTTACCCGAAATCCTGATATTTTTCAGTGATTTTTAGAGCTCAAAATTATTGTAAAGGCCAAAAGTTCTCCTCCCTCTTTTCTTCCAAGTTCTGAGTTGTAAAGAGAGGAGAGAAATTTCTGTAAGGGTTGTTTCCTAAGCCCGTCAAAAGGAGTGAAACTGTAAAAGGGTGGTTGGCCTTCGCCTATTGAAGGAAGGCCTCTAGTTGACGTCAGTGACCTCGTCGGTGGAGGAAGCCAAAAGTGGAGTAGGTCAAGATTGACCGAACCATTCTAAATCTCGGTTTGCATTTACTTTGAGCATTTTATCTTTACTGCAAACCTCCTTAATAGCTTACTGCCCTTTGCGCTCGTAACGAACGAGTTTCTAAGTTCAGAGCTTTCCGAATCTGCGTTTAGACGTAAATCGGCTTTTTCGTACAAGCATCATATTTCAGTTTACGTTTACGTTTAGACTTCAATCATAACTGCAAACTGCCTTCTGCACATTTATAAAACATATCTCAAAGTTCAGTATCTTCAGAATCAGCATTTAGACGTAAACTGGTTTTATCATACGAACATCGCATTTCAGTTTGCGCTTGCATTCTGATTTCCATCATAAATTGCAAACTGCCTTCATAGATCTACTTTAACGTCATCTCGCTTAATCTTAAGTTAATGTAATCTTAGAATCGGCTTTTACATCGAAATCGTTTTTATCGAACGAACGCAGCTTTCGAAGTTTTAATCGTCGAAAGATTTCCGCTGCACTAATTCACCCCCCCCCCCCCTTCTTAGTGCTCTTGATCCTAACAAAATGAAATTTAACACTTTCATGCATTCGGACATGGTTTTGCTACAGATTTTCAAACACAATCATGAAGATAAAACATGCTCATGATCATGGAAATTTTTGTATCCAAAACACATAATTTCCAACATGTTATTAAGACATGTAATAGTGTAAAGTTATCAGTATAGCAATTTAGTGAGTGAATTAAGGACGTCCGAAAAATGATTTTAATAAGTTCATACATTCGGACACATTTTTGTCATATGTTTTTCAAATACACTCATGAAAATAACACATGCTTATCATCATGTATAACTTAAAATTTCATGCATAAAATTATCAATCATAGTATCAAAATATTTAATATTACATCATTATGCATTTCTTCAAGCATGATTTTATTTAATCAAAATCGAGAAATAACAATGGAAATCAACATGATACACATTATTACTTCTTAACCACATATAGCATGACATTAAACTTCTTAATATTTTCATTAAGACATTAAGCATGGTTTTAATCAAAATCAGAAATAATCAAAATACACAATTTTTCTTCTTAAGAAAAACATACATATGATCATTAGATTTAAATCTAACATTTTATTTCATTAACATGAAACATATAATTTTCATTATTATTTTCAAATTATGAGCATGATCATATTCTTGCATTTTCAAATATTTTTTTTTAATATGCAATTTTCAAAAATAATTATTCTGAAAAAAGAAAATGCATCATGAAAAATATTAAGTAATTTCAAAATAAATTAAGGGGGTTTCGATTACCTCATCGTTGAATGCCGTTAAGGCATAGTTTGCCACCTCGTCTTTCTTGATTTTCTCCTCGTCTTCGGAGGAGCTCGATTCATCCCAGTTTGTGTTCTTCTTCTTGCGTTCAAAGCAAGTAGTTCCGTTCTTTTTGCTTTTTAATTTTTGTTTCATTTGTAGTTTAAGTTCACCATCACTTGAGCTTATGCTCGAGTGGTCTTCAAATGTACTATGTCCAAAATCCTTCCTGTTCTTTGGAAGGTTGTTTTGTTCATCATGTTCATCATGTGCATTGTGCACCATTTCATATGTCATCAATGAACCGATAAGTTCTTCAAGTGGAAAAATATTTAAATCTTTTGTTTCTTGTATTGTCGTTATTTTAGGATCCCACCTTTTTGAAAGTGATCTTAAGATCTTATTTACGAGATCAAAATTCGAAAAAGATTTACCAAGAACTCTTAGATTATTGACGATATCCGTGAAACAGATGTACATGTCGCCTATAGTCTCGCTTGGTTGCATTCGAAAAAGCTCAAAATCATGCAATAAAATGTTAACTTTCGAGTCTTTGACTCTACTAGTTCCCTCGTGCGTGATTTAAGTGTTCGCCAAATATCAAAAGCTGTTTCGCGCATAGAAATCCGATTGAACTCATTTTTATCCAAAGCACAAAATAAGGCATTCATAGCCTTTCCGTTTAAAGAAAAATACTTTTTTCTCCAAATCCGACCATTCATTCATCGGTTTAGAGGGAAGTTGAAAACCGTTTTCAACAATATTCCATAAATCCAAATTCATAGAAATCAAGAAAACTCTCATTCGAGTTTTCCAGTAAGTGTAGTCTAATCCGTTAAACAACGGTGGATGAACAACCGATAAGCCCTCTTGAAAGCCAAGAAGAGCCATTTCTCTCGGGTGTAAATCCAAAATGAGAAATACCGGGCTCTGATACCAATTGTTAGGATCAGGAGCACTAAGAGGGGGGGGTGAATTAGTGCAGCGGAAAACTTTCGACGATTAAAATTGCGTTCGTACGATAAAAGTGATTTCGATAGAAAACCTGATTCGTAAAACACTTTAACTTGTGATCAAGCGAGATACTGTTAAAGCAAATCTATAAAGGCAGTTTACAGTTATGATGGAAATCAGAATGTAAGCACAAACTGAAATATGATGTTCGTATGATAAAACTGATTTACGGCTAAACACCGATTCAGAAAATACTGAACTTTGAAACACGATCGTAAATACGTAGAAGACAGTAAGCTATTGAGGAGGTTTGCAGTAAAGATAATATGCTCAAAGTAAATGCAAACTAGAGAGCACCGTAATTTTAGAGTGGTTCGGTCAATCTTGACCTACATCTACTTCTGGCTTCCTCCACCAACGAGGTCACCGACGTCCACTAGAGGCCTTCCTTCAATAGGCGAAGGCCAACCACCCTTTTATAGTTTCACTCCTTTTGATGGGCTTAGGAGACAACCCTTACAGAATTTTCTCTCCTCTCTTGAAAGATTAGAACTTGGAAGAAAAGAGGGAGGAGAACTTCTAACTCATACAACACTTTTGAGCTCTAAAAATCACAAAGTAAGATCAGTGTTTCGGTGGTTTTTGGTTACTCTATCATTGCTGAGATGGTGGGGTATTTATAGGCCCCAACCTAGTTTGAATTCCGAGCTCAAAACTATCAAGTCCCGGAATTCCGGGGTCTAGCGGTTGCATCGCCTGATTGGGGCGGTTGCACCGCCTGGTAGAGCTCGAAGACTGAGCCTCTGGGCGGTGCCACCTCCTGTTAGGGGCGGTTGTACCTCTGTCAGAGGCGGTTGCACCGCCCAGCCAGAGCTCGAAGACTGAGCCCTGGGCGGTGCCACCGTCGACCCAAACGGTGCCACCTCTGGCCAAGAAATCTGGGTCCGAATGGGTTGATCCATTCGGCCCAATTTGGGTCTGTCAAGGGCCCAATTGCCCCAAGATTAAGTTGATGGGATCACCTCCCATTTCTAACTTAATTATCGTGCTAACTACGAATTTCTTAAGACATTTACTATAGCTTGCTTCCGGTGCATCAATCGCTTCTTCCGGCGAGCTTCCAGCGAACTTCCGGTGAACATCCGATGAACCTCCGACGATGCTCCGACGGACTCCCGGCAAACTCCTAGACTTGCGACGATCTACTTGGCTAGTTCCAACGAGCTTCTTTGGCAAGCTCCTGGACTTCTCGGATTTATTCCCGTATGTTGGGCTGATGGCCCATATTCAGCCCATGTGGGCTTTATCAGCCCACAGCCCACACCCCCTCTTAACCTAACCCTAATTAAGATTAGGGGGGTGTGGTGGCTGCGTTTTAGATGCAGATTAAGGCTATAAAAAGGCAGCAATGAGGCAGATCTTGTTAGCCACGAGATTCCAAAGAGAAGAAGGAGAACAAGGCAGAAAAGGAAGAGAAAGAAAGGGAAGAAGACAAGGACAACGCAGAGAGACTGTTCTCAATCATCTAGTAGTGTTCTCATCTTAGGTTAGATCAAATCTACAATAGGCTCTTGCTGTGATTACTTGGGAGTTTTAGATATTGTGGGCAATGACGTGATCCTTGTATCCCAGTTATTCTCTTGTGGTTGTTGTAGGGTTTTGGGCAAGAGATTGAGATTTGTACATTCATTATTCTCATAGTGGATTATCTCTAGTTTGTCCCATGGTTTTTACCCTTCACATTGAAGGGGTTTTCCATGTATATCTTGGTGTTCTGTTTGATTGTGTTTCCATTTTATTCCGCTGCGTATTTTGGTCTTCTAGTATTTGTTCCTATACAAAGGTTATTCCTGTTTATATCCCCATCAACTGGTATCAGAGCGGGGGTTTTGGTGATTTAATTTTTGTATTTGAACATGGAGGCCAGTAATATTTCTCGCATGATTAGTTTGAATGGAAATAATTGGATGATATGGAAACCAAGAATGGAAGATATCTTGTATTGCAAAGATTTGTATGGACCTTTGTAGGGGGATAGTGCAAAACCTACAACTATGACAGATGATGAGTGGAAGAGGTTAGATCGAAAAACAATTGGGTTTATTAGACAGTGGCTTGATGATAGTGTCTTTCACCATGTTTCTACTGAAATTTCTGCATATTCTCTTTGGAAAAAATTGGAAAGTCTCTATGAAAGAAAAACAGCTGGCAACAAAACTTTTTTGATCAGAAAACTTGTGAACCTAAAATATAGAGAGGGTGCTTCTATTGCTGAGCATTTGAATGAAATGCAGAGTATTACTAACCAGTTATCCTCTTTGAAAATGTCTCTTGACAATGAGTTGCAGGCTTTGTTACTTCTTAGTTCATTACCAGAAAGTTGGGAGACACTGGTGGTTTCCCTCAGTAATTCTGCACCATATGGTATTGTCACTATGAGTCAAGTAACAAGCAGTTTGTTGAATGAGGAGTTGAGAAGAAAGAGTTCGGCAACATCTCAGAATGATTCACATGCACTTATCTCAGAGAACAGAGGAAGGTCAAAGTCTAGAAGCAGTTCACGTATGGGTAGCAGCAAGTCAAGATCAAGAAAAGATATTGTTTACTATAACTGTGGTGAGAAAGGACATTACAAGAACCAATGTAAGAAACCTAAGAAGAACAAGAAAAAGGGAAAAGAAGTGGAGTCTACAGAGTCAAAGGATAATACTACAACTATAGTGCAGGGTGGTGATTATTTGATTTTGTCTCCTTCTGATGATATTTTTTCTTGTATGTGTCAGGATCTTGAGTGGGTGATTGACACAGGTGCTTCTTATCATGCTACACCTCGGAGAGAGTTTTTTGCTACATACAGGTCTGGAAACTTTGGTGTTGTCAAGATGGGCAATTATGGCACAGCAGACATCATTGGCATGGGTGATATCCATTTAAAGACCAACCTTGGCTGCAAGTTGGTACTTAAGGATGTGAGGCATGTGGTTGACTTGAGGCTGAATTTAATTTCAGTTGGAAAACTAGATGATGAAGAGTATGAAAGCAGATTTCACAGAGGGCAATGGAAGCTCAGTAAGGGTTCTCTTGTTATAGCTATTGGAAAGAAATGTCATACTTTGTACAGGTTGTAGGCTAAAACTTATGGTGAGCAGTTAAATGCTACAGAGAAAGACTTCAGTATGGAGTTATGGCATAGGCGATTGGGACACATGAGCGAGAAGGGGCTGCAAGCTCTTTCCAAGAGAGAGGTATTACCAGATCTCAAAGGTATACATCTGAACCCTTGTATTGATTGTTTGGTTGGTAAACAACATAGAGTTTCATTTGCTAGTGCTGCTTTGTCTAGAAAAATGCATGCCTTAGATCGTGTTTATACAGATGTATGTGGTCCTTTGAGGACAAAAACTCCTGGTGGATCTGTTGATGTTCTTTGTATAAGTGGTGCACTTTATTTTGTCACTTTTATAGATGATTTTTCCAGGAAATTTTGGGCTTATGCTTTGAAGACCAAAGATCAGGTTATTAATGTCTTCAAAGAGTTTCATGCCAGGGTTGAAAGGGAGACAGAAAGGAAATTGAAATGCATAAGATCATATAATGGTGGTGAGTATACGAGATTGTTTAATGACTATTGCAGGTCACATGGAATCCAACATGAGATGACAGTTCCTGGTACACCTCAGCATAATGCAATTACAGAGAGGATGAACCGCACCATCATGGAAAAGATCAGATGTATGCTTTCACAGGCCAAGCTACCCAAAAGGTTTTGGGATGAGGCTTTGAGGACTGCAGTTGATGTGATCAACTTATCACCATGTACAGCCCTAGATGGTGATGTTGCAGAGCATGTGTGGTCAGGGAAAGATGTTTCCTACAGGCATTTGAGAGTGTTTGGTTGTCGTGCATTTGCACATGTTCCAGATAATGAGAGGTCCAAGCTGGATGGTAAGTCTAAAGAATGTATTTTTCTTGGTTACTCACATGATCAGTTTGGTTACAGGCTTTGGGATCCAGAAAAGCAGAAGGTGTTCAGGAGCAGAGATGTGGTCTTCTTTGAGGATCAAACCTTTGAAGATTTGAAGAAGAAGGCACCAGCCAAGACTTCTGCAGAAGGATTAGCAGATTGTGACCCAGTTATTCCTCCAGTATATCAGGGTGATGGGAGAGATGTGCAAGAAAATAGTGTAGAGCCTGATGTTGATTTACCTGCAGGACATGTTGAGCAAGAAGAAGTAGGAGAGCAAGTTCCCGCAGAACCTCAGTTGAGAAGATCTTCTAGACAACGTCAACCTTCCAGAAGATACTCTACAGATGAGTATGTGATGCTTACTGATGCAGGTGAACCAGAGAGTTACCAAGAAGCAGTTGAGAGTGAGCAGAAAGAGAAGTGGTTAGTTGCTATGCAGGAAGAGATGGATGCTCTTCAGAAGAACCACACTTATGATTTGGTGTTGCTACCAAATAGAATGAAGGCCTTGAAGAACAAGTGGGTTTTTAGGTTGAAGACTCAAGAATATTATTCTCAACCAAAGTACAAAGCTAGATTGGTTGTGAAAGGCTTTGGTCAAAAGAAAGGTATTGACTTTGAAGGGATATTTTCTCCTGTTGTTAAAATGTCTTCTATTCGTGTTGTTCTTGGTATTGCTGCTAGCCAGGACTTGGAGGTTGAGCAGTTATATGTGAAGACAGCTTTCCTTCATTGTGATTTGGAGGAGGAAATTTATATGAAGCAACCAGAAGGCTTCAAAGTCAAAGGTAAAGATAATTTTGTCTGCAAGTTGAAGAAGAGCTTGTATGGGCTAAAGCAAGCTCCAAGACAGTGGTACAGAAAGTTTGATTCATTTATGACAGAAAATGGATACAAAAGAACGGCTTCAGATCATTGTGTGTACATCAAATGGTTTGGTGAGGATTTTATTATTCTCTTACTTTATGTTGATGACATGCTTATTCTTGGGAAAGATATGTCTAAAATTGACAGGTTGAAGAAGGAACTGAGTGAGTCTTTTGCAATGAAGAACATGGGGCCAGCAAAGCAAATACTAGGCATGCAGATTTCCCGTGACAGGAAAAACAAGAAGATTTGGTTGTCACAGGAGAAATACATCGAGAAGGTATTGGAAAGATTTAGTATGAGCAATGCTAAGCCAGTTGGTTCTCCTCTTGCAGGTCACTTCAAGTTGTGCTCAGAACAGAGTCCGTCAAGTGATGAGGAGAAGGAGAAAATGCAAAAGGTTCCTTATGCTTCAGCAGTTGGAAGTTTAATGTATGCAATGGTATGTATGAGGCCAGACATCGCATATGCAGTGGGTGTTACTAGCAGATTTCTTGCAAATCCAGGCAAAGAGCACTGGGCAGCAGTGAAGTGGATTTTTAGATATCTCAGAGGGAGCTCTAAGGTTTGTTTAAGCTTTGGAGGTGGACCACCTGTGTTAACAGGTTACACAGATGCAGATATGGCAAGAGATATAGATACGAGGAAGTCTACTTCAGGTTATGTACTTACTTTTGCAGGGGGAGCTGTGTCATGGCAATCCAGGTTGCAAAGGTGTATTGCTCTCTCTACCACAGAAGCAGAATATATTGCTGCTACAGAGGTATGCAACGAAATGTTATGGATGAAAGAATTCTTACAAGAATTGGGGCTGAAACAGAAAAATTATGTGGTGCATTGTGACTGCCAAAGTGCCATCCATTTGTGTAAGAACCCAATGTTTCATTCCAAGTCAAAGCATATAGATGTCAGATACCACTGGATTCAAAATATATTTGAAGAGAAGCAGTTGCAGCTTCAGAAAATTCATACAGATGACAACGGAGCAGACATGTTGACGAAGACCTTACCAAAAGAAAAACAGAAGATATGCCGACAGTTGGTCGGCATGGCTTCACATTGAGGAGTCATGGGACAGCCTCCCTTATGGGCTGAAGGGGGAGGTTGTTGGGCTGATGGCCCATATTCAGCCCATGTGGGCTTTATCAGCCCACAGCCCACACCCCCTCTTAACCTAACCCTAATTAAGATTAGGGGGGTGTGGTGGCTGCGTTTTAGATACAGATTAAGGCTATAAAAAGGCAGCAACGAAGCAGATCTTGTTAGCCACGAGATTCCAAAGAGAAGAAGGAGAACAAGGCAGAAAAGGAAGAGAAAGAAAGGGAAGAAGACAAGGACAACGCAGAGAGACTGTTCTCAATCATCTAGCAGTGTTCTCATCTCAGGTTAGATCAAATCTACAGTAGGCTCTTGCTGTGATTACTTGGGAGTTTTAGATATTGTGGGCAGTGACGTGATCCTTGTATCCCAGTTATTCTCTTGTGGTTGTTGTAGGGTTTTGGGCAAGAGATTGAGATTTGTACATTCATTATTCTCATAGTGGATTATCTCTAGTTTGCCCCGTGGTTTTTACCCTTCACATTGAAGGGGTTTTCCACGTATATCTTGGTGTTCTGTTTGATTGTGTTTCCATTTTATTCCGCTGCGTATTTTGGTCTTCTAGTATTTGTTCCTATACAAAGGTTATTCCTGTTTATATCCCCATCACCGTAGAACCTCCGACGACCGTCCGGACTTCCGTCGAATTCTCGAACTCCCGACGTGATCATAGTCTTGACTCCGGCGCAATTCTTGCTGCATGTCTTACTTTCATTATAGTTAATCCTGCACATGTAAAACAAAATTTTGATCGAGACAATTAATCCTAAGCAATTAACCAAGTTATCCGGCACGTCATTGGTCCCTCGACGGTTCGTCCGATTCTTCGGCGCATCATCCTCTTCTGCGGCCTATTGCCCAATCGGCTAGTTGACTCCGTAACTCTGATATCCTTGGCACAATACCCGCTCTTCTTGGCACGATGCCCGAGTCCACGGCCCGAAGCCTTTTGTCGATACGTCGACCGATCCATTGGCCCGACGTCCAATCTTCTGACATGTTCCTTCAGCACAATATGATTTTTCCTGCTTTAATTGTCTCATCCTGATCAAAGCATCTTGTGTCACTCAAAACACAGATTAAATCATAAACATATATCAAGTGGTTTCATCATCAAAATACGAGATTCAACAAAAACTTGAGCATATTGATTTGAAATCATGTTTAATTGTGTTATAATTTGAAATTATGCATGATGAATCTTGCGATTTACGGATTATTGATTTTTACCATAATGAAAGTGCCTTATTGATCTTTGTCATAATAAATCTTACACTTTCGGTTTTAAACATGATACATGTTTTTATTTGGCATAAATGAAATAAAATCATATGAATTGAAACAACTAAAAAGAGGAAAATATTTTTTTAAAAAATTATTTCTCTCTATCTTATTGATTTTGATGATTAGTATGATAAATCTATGTATACCATTTTGAATCTCTTGAAAGTAATGTTGAGATTTTGATGAATTTGACGATTTGAATTTGAATGAGTTTGTATTCAAATCATGATTTTGAATTCTTGGATTTACTACTTGAGATTTTTTAATCACGATCTCTTCTTTGTACACTTACAAATTTTGTTATTTATAAAAAGAAGAGATTTGATAAAATGAATCATGTCTTTTGTAATTCAAGAGGTCTTATCTTTCATGACATGATGCCATTGGATTTATGGCTTGTATGCCTTGAAATAATTGAAATATTTTGCACTATTTTGTTCTTCCCTTATTCTGTCTTGTTTACAATGATAAAATGGGAAAAATTATGATCATGTATGATAGGATGTAATTTGACAGATTAATACTATGATGATTTGAAATATTTATGATTTTGAATGATATATATGCTTTTTATTACGATGATGTATGTGATGTATTGCATATGATATGTATCATGAATGCTTTAAATGATAAATGTTTGGTACCAACAATCATGAAGTGATAAATACTTAAAAATATTGATTTAATGTTCGGTATCATGAATACTTTATTATCATACATAAAAATAGTGATAAATATTTTGAAAATAAATGTTTGTATCATGTTAGATGATTTTACATTTTGTGCATGATGAGTTATAGTGATGATTGAAATAATGATTGAAATAATATGAATGATGATTTGGAATCATACATATAATGATGAGTTTATATGTTTTGAAAATATATATGATGATTTGGTATTATGCATGCAATACTTTAACGTATGATAATGATGTACGCAATGATGAAATATTTATGATAAAATAATTGTTTTGACATTCAAGACTTGAATTTTCATCTATGCTATTTACCTTTGTCATAATTTAGAAATTAACGTAAAGGGTCTTCCCTTCTTTTTGACAATGACAGAGGGGGAGCAAAACATGCTAGAAAGCAAATTTGCTAGCTCACACAATTCAAGAAAAAAACAAAAATTGTACTTCTCAAAAGAGAAGAAATTGCTATCTTGAACATCACCAAGGAGTGCTATCTTCCCTATCTCAAAAAGCAAAAAGTTAACTTGCACATCTAGCAAAACTTATATTTCAAGAAGCAAGAGTTGCTTTCTTGAACATCTCAAAATTGCTGGCTTGCATACCTTAAAATGTTGAAAATTTTTTTTGCTAGCTTGTATATTGTAAACTTGATGTTGTATTACTATGTATATCTATGATAATAGCAAACTTACATAATGATAAAAATGGATATTATGTTTTTCATGCAATGAGTTGAACTTGAATATCACAAACACTTGATTATGGTACTTCTCCTTTTTGTTGATGACAAAGGGGGAGAAGTATGTTGATTATATGTCATGATTTTGTCATGACATGTTACTTGGATTCTTGAATCCAAGAGTTTCTATCAATATGGTATATTGATAGGGGAATTTGTTTAAACTCTGGGAGTTAAGGTTAACTCCGTCGTCGAATGGTTGTCATCATCAAAAAGGGAGAGATTGTTGAATCTCGGATTTTGATGATGAAACCAATCAATATGTGTTTATGCTTTAATCTGTGTTTTGAGTGATGCAGGATGTTGCGTTTTGAGTGACGCAGGAAAATCATGTTGGACCGGAGGAACATGTCAGAAGATTGGATGTCGGGCCGGTGGATCGGTCGACATATCGATAGAAGGCTTCGAGCCGTGCATTCGGGCATCGGGCCAAGAAGAGCGGACATTGCACCAAGGATATCAGAGTTGCGGAGTCAGCTGGCTGATTGAGCAATAGGCCGCAGGAGAGGACGATGCGCCGAAGAATCGGATGAAGCGTCGATGGACCAATGACATGCCGGACAACTTGATTAGATGCTTAGGATTAATTGTCTAGATCGAAGTGTGTTTTACATGTGCAGGATTAACTACGATAGCATGAAGACATAAAGCAAGTTTACCGGAGTCAAGTTCGATGGGTGTTCGAGAGTCCGCATAAAGTCTGAAGAATCGTCGGAAGTGCTACTGGAATCAACCGAGAAAGAATCGGGGACTTGCCGAAGTTTTCGGAAGTCCACCGAAAAGATCATAAGAGGTTCACAGAGATCACCGAGAAGGTTCGGATACTTGCCAAAGACTCGTTGAACTCACCACAAGACCAGGAGCCTGCTGGGAGTCCGTCGGAAGAAATCCGAGGGTGTATCGGGAGTCTATCGGAAGTTCGCCGGAAAGCTCGCCGGAAGGAAACTCGAAGTTGCTGGTTAAAAAATTACTTAGGGCTATGTCTTAATTTCATAGTTTGCATATAATTTAGGTTAGAATTAAGGGTTAATCCTATAACCTAGTTAGGGGCCAATTAAGCCCGAGTTTGGACTGGTTTGGGCCAAGTTTGGAGCCCAACTAGTAAGCTGGAACAGTCCAGGCGGTGGCACCGCCCAAAACCTGAGAGATTAGGCGGTGGCACCACCAGTACACTGCTGGACTGGGCGGTGGCACCGCTCGGAACCCGAGAGGACCGGCGGTGGCACCGCTAGTACACTGTTAGTGTCAGACACTAACAGGCGGTGGCACCGCCATTGATAGGCGGTGGCATCGCCAGCACCGGGAAACCCAAAAGTAATTCAAATTTGGAGCCCAAATTTAAATCCTCTTGGGGCCTATAAATACCCCTCAATTCTCAGTAAAGAAAACACCTTTTTGAGAAGTTAGAAAGTGAGAAAAAGCACTAGCAAAATCTTGTTTTCAATAGCTTAAGTATTCACCTCCCTCTTTCTCTTTGAAAAATCTGTAAGAGTGTGAACCACTTGTAAAAAGGTTGTAAAAGGGGTATTTGGTCCTTCCCCTACAAAGTGATTTGCTAGTGGAAGTTGGGAGCCTCATCGAAGAAGGCTTCGAAAGTGGATATAGGTCATTTGACCGAACCACTATACATCATGGTGTTCCTTGAATGTGTGAGTGTTTAATTTTCTGAACCATTTCTCTACTTAGCTGCAAATCATTCGGTTTTCATCTCCCTACTCTTAACTACCTTTACTCGAGTTATTTTATCTAAGTCATCCTTCGTCGAATCCAAATCTCTACATATTTACGAAATCAATTTCAAACTTATGAGTTTTAATCCGCTGCACTAATTCACCCCCCCCCCCTCTTAGTGCCGCTCCGATCCTAACATATGGCACTTCCGATGCACCGATGTGTCAGGCATTCCCGACCACCTTCAGGGGACCGGCACGAGCGTGGTTCAGCCGGTTGCGCTAGTCCTCAGTCTCGTCCTTCGACTAGCTCACAAGCGTGCGACCTAAGCCTTCCATGTGTTGAATCTCTGATTTTGATAATGAAACTAATCGATTGTGTTTAGATGTTTAACTACATTTTGAGTGATGCAGGTCTACTCGATTAGGATTAGACAGTTGACGTAGGAGGAATTGACGTTGCGCTAGAGGAGATCACGTCAGGATATTGGACGGTAGAAGGCTTCAAACATCGGGCATCGGGCCAAGGAGAGCAGAATTGTGCCAAGGATATCGGGGTTGCGGAGGTCAATCGCCGATTAGGCAACAAGCCGCAAGAGAGGACGATGCGCTGAAGAATCAGACGAAGCGCCAACCAATGACGTGCCGGGCAACAGAATGTCAATTCACGTTGTAATAATTGTCTAAATCGGAGTAGAGTTTTAGCTTGTGTGTGCAGGTTTAACTACGATAACGATGAAGACATAAAGTGAAACAAAGTGTTAGAGTCAAGCGTGAAGGATTCGTTGGGAGTTCGAGAGTTCGACGGAAGTCCGAAGGTTCGTCAGGAATGCTGCCAGAACTAGCCGAAAATGAGTAGGGAGCTTGCCGAAGGGTTTTTCGGAAGCTCGCCGGAAGGTTCGTGGGAAGTTTGCGAAGCTCGCCGAGAAAGATCGGAGCTTGCCGAAGAAGCTCGTTGGAACTCGCCAAGTTCAAATCGTGAAGTCTAGGAGTTTGCCGGGAGTCCGTAGAATGGTTTTCGAGAGTTTATCGGAAGACCGCCGGAAGTTCGCCGGAAGAAGTCTTGACTTGCAGACTTTGTAATAGCTTAGGAAATGTCTTTAAATTTGTAGTTATCATATTAATTAGGGTTAGGATTAGGTGTTAATCCTATAACCCAAGTAGGGGCCAATTGGGCTCGAGTTCGGACTGGTTTGGGCCATGTTTGGAGCCCAACCAATGAGCTGAAATAGTGTAGGCGGTGGCACCGCCCAGAAACCCGAGGATCGGGCGGTAGCATCGCCCAGCACCCGAGAGGTCGGGCGGTGGCACCGCCAGCCTTGGGAACCTAAGAGAATTCAAAATTTGGAGCCCAAATTTGAATCCTCTTGGGGCCTATAAATACCCCTCAATTCTCAACAGAGAACACAACCTTTTGAGGAGTAAGAAATTGAGATAAAGCCTTAGCAAAGTCTTTAGCAAGTCTTGTTTTTCAATTGCTTGAGTGTTTACCTCCTTCTTTCTCGTTGAAAACTTGTAAGAGTGTGAACCACTTGTAAAAGGTTGTAAGAGGGGTATTTGTCCTTCCCCTTCAAAGTGATTTGCTAGTGGAAGTTGGGAGCCTCATTGAAGAAGGCTTCGCAAGTGGATATAGGTCATTTTGACTGAACCACTTTAAATTGGTACGTTCCTTGAATGTGTGAGCATTTACCTTCTTGAAATTGTCATTTACACTACTGCTAGCTTTCGGATTTCATTTTCTCATTTTACTCAAGTTACTATCAAAACGAAATCTCTTCGAATTTATTTTCAAACTTACGAATTTTAAACCGCTGCATTAATTCATCGACGGATCGTGACTCGACGACGATGACCCACTAATGATACCAATAGAAGATGTCACTTGGGAGAACTATGACGACTTGAAGATCAAATTCTCAGAATTCATGAATCATCAGCCTCGAGGACAAAGCTGATTTGAAGAGGGCGGGTCTGTTAGGACTCTAGCTAGGAGAGTCCTAATTGAGAGGGACATTCTGTTAGGACTCTAGCTAGGAGAGTCCTAATTGTGAGGGGCATTCATGTAGGAAGTTTTTTCTTAGAGAAGAATTAGGAGTTGTAAGGGAATAGGAGTCTTGAGTAGGAGTCCTATTAGGAGTTGGTTAGAAGTAAGAGTCTTAAGTAGGAGTCCTATTAGGAGTTAGGGTTTAGAAGCCCTATAAATAGCCATGTATTCCTTCTCTTTTCATAAGCAATAGATGAATCTTTTCTGCAGCCTTTGAGCAGCAACTTGGAGGGAGGAACCCCTATAGAGTTCCAAGGAGGCCGATCCCCTAAAGAGATCAACCCCAAGTTTAGAATCTGCAAGGGTTCTAGCACCTGGTATCAGAGCAGCGTTCTTGGCATCTCGCTGCCCTTCCATAGCCATCCATCAACCCTCCACAACCACCCAAAGCAATTCCCACAATTGCTTAAAAGATCGTCGCCGAATTTCGCCATCATCTCCACCACCACGGATCATCCTTTGATCTCCCCGTGAATTGCAACAGGTTCTGGTTTCCTACCTTACTGCTGCTGCAATTTAGTTATCCTTATTCGAAAATCCAAAAAAAAAAAAAAAATCGTTCCTATATTGCTGCATCAACTTTTCGTCACAAAGTTTTCATCTCTACGACGAAAGATACATTGCAGAATTCCAACCGCATAGCACCATCTGTTTGATCTTGCTACTGTGCTTTTTCTATCCAAATTTCTACAAAATTTTTATGACATCTTTGACACTTCTTAACAGTGGATTTCCCTTTGGTTTCATCAAAAAATTCTCAATATAAACTACTGATCTTTTATGTCCAATCTGCTGCACTTGAATTGCAGAATTCAAGCCGCATAGCACCATCTGTTTGATCTTGCTACTGTGCTTTTTCTATCCAAATTTCTACGAAATTTTTATGACATCTTTGACACTTCCTAACAGTAGATTTCCCTTTGGTTTCATCGAAAAATTCTCAATATAAACTACTGATCTTTTATGTCTAATCTGCTGCACTTGAAAATCTATGCTGCAGAAAATTTCAGCTGCATATCATTGCCTTAATCCATCTATTTGCAATATTTTTTGAATGAAATTTCTTATACACTTCATAGATCATCTTGGCTTCCATCTAAGATTGATCTATTAAGAAATTCATCTCTAAAAATGATTTTATGTTGCTGCAAATTTTCATCGTAACCCGCTGAAATTTTTCGACGATAATTCTGCAATTGCAACTTGCACCAATTTCCTTGCTGTTATACTGCCGAAATTTTCTTGATTAAATTAGATATCCTTGCTGTCATATAAACTGTGATTTTGCTATCAATTCCCTCCTCAATTCTCTCAAGTTTTTGGTGAAAATTATGTCGAGAAACCGTTGTTTCTTCGATGACAATTCTACTCTTACAAGACAGCACATACTTGCTGCAACTTCCACGGATTTCTGTCAAACCTTTGCTACCATCTACCACAGATCCAAAACTTTCAACCACAGCCCTAAAACTCTACAAAACCACACCCTCAAACTGCACCCAAAACTGCCACAAAACAAGCCTAAATCGTAGCCTACATCCACCAATCCGCCAACCCTTTTGACCATCACTTCTCTCAACCTATACATGCCTTTAACCTAACAACAAAAGAGAGATCTTAACATCATAGATTTGGAGGCATATATTATGGCATCTAAGGAGGTAATCAATGCTAAATTCGAAGCCTTGGAGGCGCGAATGGAGGATAAGATTCGGATGCTCTTTACCGAACTCAGATTGGGCCGACCACTAAGCCCGAAGAAATCACATCAAGGAGAGAGCTTTGCCCAATCACACCAACCCCAAAGATATGACTTCCAAGAGAGGGGAAGCTCTATGACCAACCCCAACTATCCATGCATGAGAGTGGACTTCCCTAGATGGGAAGAAGGAGACCCGATTGGTTGGATCTCGCGCGCGGAGCGATATTTTCGGTACCACAAAACCGTGGATGTATCTATGGTGAAAATTGCAGCTATACATCTTGAAGGGGATGCTATACAGTGGTTTGACTGGTTTGAACATACTTATGGATTCCTTTCATGGCAACAATTCAAAGAAGGACTGCTGATTCGCTTTAGACCAACCGATTACGAGAATATTGACGAACAACTAGCAAAGATCCAACAAACCTCCACCATTCAGGAGTACCAAACCAGGTTTGAAAGGTTATCTAATCAAACTCATGATTGGTCTCAAAAACAGCTATTGTGGACCTTCATTGAGGGCTTGAAGCCGGAGATCCGAGGAGAAGTTAAAGCGCGACAACCGTATACGCTTATGGCAGCCATCTCTTTCGCACGACATCAAGAGGAGCAATTGAACCATGAAGCTC